>NC_051163.1:35565869-35856801 GCF_013339745.2 Dermacentor silvarum | reverse complement strand
TCCATTCTTAATAGTACGGGGGAAAAAAGGAAAATTTAAAAAGTGTTGTTCTTGTTTGATAGGGAGTCAAAGATTCAGAGTGGTGATGTCTGGTTACTCTTGTAGGTAATGTGCGTACATATGGAGCAGGATCGATCGAGAGTTTGTTATTTTTGAGGAGGAAAAGAAATTTAAGCCTTAGAACTTTCCGCCGTAGTTGTAATGTCTGTATACCTTGATTGCGCAAGATAGTTGATGGTGAGTCGCTTATACGGTACTTAAAAAAATAAACCTAACTGCTTTCCGCTGAATCAATTCTAGTGCATTAATACTGTGTTTATTATGTGGATCCCAGACTGTGCATGCGTATTCCAATTTCGGCTGAATGAGTGATTTGTATGCATGAAGTTTAGTTTCCGCGGGCGCTTGTTTTAGTTTATGACGCAGAATACAGAGTTTACGAAATGAGGCAGTGCATACATTAAAGATATGTGAATTCCAACTTAAGTTGTTAATTATTGTCACACCTAAATATTTATATTCATTCAATTCAACGAGATGATGAGTAGGAAGATTATAGGGAAACTCCCACCTATGTCTTTTCTTGGTTATTTGCATGTATACTGTTTTTTCTTCATTCAACTGCATGTCCCATTGTTTACATCATGAATAAATACTGTGAAGGTTAGTATTCAAAAGTTCCTGATCCTCTCGGCAAGCAATCTCATGAAACAAAATGCAGTCATCCGCAAATAAACGAACTTGTACTGGTTCAGTAACAACGGTAACAATATCATTAATAAAAATCCAAAACAAGAGTGGTCCCAGTACGCTACCTTGTGGTATCCCGGAAGTAACTGGCAAACGACGCGAGTGGTGACCATTAATAGAAACCGACTGTACGCGGTTTGTCAAGTATACGGAAATCCAGTTTATTATGAAAGGTGGCAGGCCAATGTATTTTAGCTTGTAAACTAACTTTTGATGTGAAACAAGGTCGAATGCTTTTCGAAAGTCCAAAAAATTACGTCAGTTTGACCAGACTTGTCCATAACACTTGCAAAATTGTGAATTACTGTGGTTAGTTGTGTGACTGTAGAAAAGCCCTTCCTAAACCCATGTTGAAATGAAGACAGAATGTTGTTATCTGTTAAAAACGTGATTACGTGATTAGCAATAATATGTTCAAGCATCTTACAGCATGAAGAAGTCAGAGATATAGGACGATAATTTGAAATCAGCGTAGTGTCACCTTTCTTGTGTATGGGCTCCAGACGCGCCATTCGCCAGTCAGTCAACCGGTAGATCCGCAGAAGATATCGATGAGCGAAAAATGCACGCAAGGAATGGGGCGAGCTTTTCAGCGTAATGACGAAGGAACGCATTCGGAAGCCCATCAGGACCGGGTGATGTTTTAGTCTTCAGATTAAGAAGCATAGCCACAATACCTTGCAGCGACACAATATCTTCGAGATCAGAGCAAGATACAAGGGTAAGACTGACTCTTTCAGAAGGGATGGAAAACACGCTGTGGAAATACGAGTTAAAATGTTCCGCAATGGCCTCTTTGTAATTAATTTGAACGCCATCAATTTGTATCTCGTCAACTGACTTTTTCTTCTGATTTAAGAAGTCCCAGAACTTCTGAGGGGATTCATTTAAAAATTTGGTAGGGTATGTTGAAAATAATGTCATTTGGAACGTTTCAACGCCTCATTAAATGCTGTTCGAGCGGCTTCAACAATGTTTGCGGCTGCTCCTCTTTTTTTTAATGCGCTTAAGTTTTCTTTTTAGGTGTAAGACCTCTCTCGTGATCCAGGGATTCGATTTTCTTGTTTTCTTTGTTTTGTCTGGTACGAAATTGTTAAGACAGTAAGTGCACATCTGCTTAAATTGATCCCAAAGTACATTAACATCTGAGCCTTGAAAGCTGTTGAATTTTATTTCAAGATAATCCAGAACACTTTCATCCCGGACACGAGAGAAATCTTTTACAGAAACTATTTCGGAGGGAACAATACAAGGTTTTGCAAGGTTACATGATAACAACACCATTGCATGATCAGGAATACCGGGATCCACAGAGACTGTACATTCTTCAATTGTTCTAGTAACAAAAGCAAGATCCAAGATTGAAGAGGACGCATCACAACTCGCGTAGGTTCTGTTACTACTTGTCGCACATCCAGGTTTAGCATAATGTCAAGCAAGAATCCAACATCAGACTATCGATCTGTGTTTGAGAATGGATATCGCCAGTCAATGTACCGAATATATACCGCCAGTACGATGTACCGAGTCGTTTCCGGGCTTTCGTTTGCTACACAGACATGCCTCATGCTGTGGCGCATCTGTGCTCGGGTATGTTTTTTGTAATCAGGCAATCAGCTAAATAACCAGGCAGTGGCAAACATGACAACAACACCTTGTGACGCTTTGTCCAACCACAGTGCGTTTGAAACATTTTTGTGTTGCGTAACTGTTATCATCAAAGTAAAATAATAAAAGGGCTGCATGTTAATGCTTATGTCGCTGCCGACGCTTTACATCGCCAGTTCAGTAGAGTATGATAAGTCATTGCAGTATTGCTTTGTATGCTCCCTGGTGAAACCCTGCGTTGTTGGTACCGTTAACCTCCCCGGCAACTCATTATTCCCCAAACGGTATAACGTTTACGGACAAGCTAAGTCTCCCTAATGACTAGTAAACGCTAAAGACCCAGATGTAAAACAGGCGCGCCCGCATGTACGCACGGACAGACACATATACACGTGCACACACATTCATACACATGCACAAAAGACGAGGCGCGGCGTCTGCTAACAGCTGCTTGATTGTTGCTATGAATCAGCACAGACAGCTGTCGTCTTTTTGTGCGCTCTTTGTGTACGGCAGGGTATTAAGCCGATTAGCCGATGTGTTCGCATTTGTCTTTCCTTGCTCGTGCTGTCGAGACTCGCGACTTACTTGTTTTTGCGGAGCACCAAGCTTGCGTTTGTAGTTCCAGCATCCCGAAGTGATATCATTCTCCGTTCAGCACAGATGATTGCTCAGGAGATGGCCTCGCACAGAGCTTTTAGAGCACCGCGTCGGATTTCGTGGAAAAATAAATGATTCCAGAACAGCACAGAATTAAATGCACTGATGATCTGAGAAAACTTGCGTGTATGTACTTTTCCGCACTTTACACTGTCCAATCAGCGCATGTGTTTTTGGGACTGCATGATGTAAATGCATGCAGAACACACGTAATGTACACTCTTGCTATAGCAGCTGCACATGGGAAGGTTAGAAACAGTGTACTTGGTCTGATCGACCTTCTTTTGGGAGAAAATGGCGAATGTGAAAATGGCCGTATGGAAAAAAAGGAAGTATTGAAACGAAAAGCAATATCAACAATGAGAACACGTTAGAGTGTCCACGCTGGTCGTCTAACGCATTCGTAAGTCTAAGGAGCTCTAGCTGAAAGGCTTATTGGGCCAGGTCGCTTCACGCGAAAGACGGCTGATCTTCGATTCTAGAACACGCATTTCTAATGCATTCTACTTAATTCACCTCATGAAATTATGGTGTTGGAAAGATAAGAAAGGGGGGGGGGGGGGGAGTCAGTTGGTTGAGACCAACTGACTCAACCCGCAAGGTTGAGAAAGTTTGATGAAAGAGACAAACTATCATACACCTGATAGTCGCTCGAACCTACAAATGAAATGTATACAGTTTTCAGAGAAAGCTTCACGTCCGGGTAACGAACCTGCGACCAACGCCACTCCGGGCTGTGGCTTATCATCTGGAGCTAACCAGGAGGCTAGCAGATTGCACAAGGCCGAACTAATCGACAACTCCAAGCGAAGGGACACTGAATATGGAAAATCACTTCTGGGGAACCCGCAAGGTGGACTGAGTTCCAAAAAATAGGGAAAACTGCCATCCGCCTGAAGCTACAAGGTAACGAAGCTGCAAAGAAAACGCACGCGGGTTTCCCATAACTCTAGCTCCACTTTTTGATTTCGGTATAAAAGTTGTACCGTTATACTATGGTCAACACGGTACACTGCTCACGCAGCGCTAGACCTCCAAGCGGGAGAGGGCGAAAGGCCCGGTTTCCCTCCTCCCTTTATATATATATACCCTAGGTGCAAATTGGATCGCACGCATGCCCTCGCTCAAGGGCATCGCTATAGCCAGCCTCTCGTTATGCAAGGACGACTACACGTCCCGGATGACGGAGATGCGAGCGGAGCGAAATTTGTCCGCACGGGATGCTAGGGGAACGACGGGAATGTCTGAGACGACACGGGGAAGAAATTGGGGACGCGGAACGGAACAGAGGGTCCCCCCCCTTTCATTCCTTTTTTAGTGTTCTCTCGGCCATAAGGGCAAGAACGGTGAGGGAGCTGGCCGCGAACTAATAGAGACGAGGAATTGGGGACATTTGAAGTTTCTTCCTGCTTTGTTCTTTTCGTTAGGGAAGAGCGATATCTCCGGAAGATAAGGGTTGTCGCTCGGGATGAATGGGAGTACGGAAGGAAGGAAGCAGCCTTGGGGAAACAGGGAGAAAGAGATTCGGGATAGGGGCAGGGTAATTCTGGCGTTTCCTCTCTCATCGCTGCCCAGAGGAAACGGCGGTACGCAGGGACGCAAATAGGGAGAGCGAGTCGTGGAACGACTTCTGAGTCTTCCTCGTAGGGACGAGCGCCGGAAATGGCAGGCCGTAACGAATAGTAGGGAAGAGAAAGGAATAAGGAAGAACGAAAATGTTCCTTTATCTTCTTTTTCTTTTTTGTTGAACGAAAATGGAGGCAAGAGTATCTTTCGAATCACTTCGACAATTGTCGGAAGAGCAAGTAGAGCTCATTTGCTGGACCTAAGATGGGGAAAAAATTTCTTTCCCAAGTTTCACGACAAATGCACAGTGGTAGTTGTTCCATTCGGAAAATTTTACTCTGTAATATACAGTACCTAGAGACACGATATACACACAAAGAGAGAGAGAGAGAGAAAAGGTAAAGGAAAAACAGGGAGGTTAACCAGACATTATCTCCGGTTGGCTACCCTGTACCGAGGGAGGGGTAAAGGGATTCGACAGGAGAGAGAGAGAAAAATTAAGTACAAAAAAGGGGGAAAAAAGGAAAGAAAAAAAATCACACACCACACACACACACACACACACACACACACACAAAACAGAACTGTTTCTGTGGGCATTGTCACGCAGTCTGCGAAGGCGTTCTAGTGTTGAAAAGTGTCAACGTCCCATCCTACGTCACACAGTGTAGAGTCACAATTTGTCACTGAGTTCGGTGTCTTTTAAATAACGCAGCAGTGCCTTCAAGGTGGCTCGCGCTGTTGTTCGTGTAGGCCAGTTTACAAGGATGTTGATTTGCGTTATTAAGCGTTTGTCCAGTTGACCTATCGTGGCTGAGAGAGCTGCTCTCTGCGGGTTAAAACGAGGGCACTCACAAAGAAGGTGTGCGATTGTTTCGTTGCACCGGAAGAGCGTTCGAATCACAGTCGGTCAGATAGGCCGGTGGCTCGCAAGAAGCGCAGAAGCGCCTGCACGGCCTTCTTCTGTGACGTTGGGTCCAGTCTGTGGTGGAGAATTTTTTCTTCCGACAGAGGCCGGTCGTCCAATTGGTTGAACGCGTTGGTAAGAGAATGTCTTTGCGCACTGTACTGCGGGCAGTCGCACAATATATGTACAATTGATTCTTCATTGCCGCAGTGGTCACAGGCTGCGCTGTCGGCCATTCCTATGCGGAACGCATAGGCGTTGGTAAACGCAACGCCCAACCATAATCTGCACAAAAGTGTTGCGTCTCCTCGGCGAAGCCTTGATGGTACTCGAAGGCTTAGGGTTGGGTCCAGAGAGTATAAGCGAGCATGCATGAAGTGCGATTCATGCCATTGTGACCTTGTGCGTTGGCGAGCGAGCACGCGGAGCTTCCGTGCAGCGTCAGTCCTAGAAAGTGGAATGGGTCGTTTGTGATCTTCTTTATGAGCTGTGCGGGCAGCTTGATCGGCCCGTTCATTGCCGATAATTCCACAGTGACTTGGAAGCCACTGAAAAGTTATTTCTTGCCCTATCTCAGTCAGATTGTGTATTGCCTCGGCAATCTCAAAGACCAGCTGCTCGTGTGGACCGCGGCGTAAAGGTGATAGTAGAGACTGCAGAGCCGCCTTTGAGTCGGAGAAAATTGTCCATTTGTGTGTCACTTGGTCACTAATGAATTTCAGCGCGGCACAAAGTGCTGCGAGCTCTGCTGCCGTCGATGTTGTGACGTGAGACGTCTTGAATTTAATAGTTGTGCCCATCGTTGGTATCACCACTGCCGCGGTAGAGCTGTTCGGCAGGACGGAGCCGTCGGTGTGTATATGGGCAGAGTCTTGGTACTTCTCGTACAACAGGAGTAAGGCGAGCTGTTTAAGGGCTGGTGATGACAGCTCTGCTTTTTTCTGGATGCCAGGTATTGTCAGGTTGATATTTGGCTGGGTAAGGCACCACGGAGGAATCGAAGGTCTTGCGGCAGGAGTGAAGCAAGTTGGTAATGATTCACCATGCGTGGCTATTGTTTGGCAGAAAGAGGTACGTTGTCTGTCCGCTGGCAGAGATGCCAGGTGGTGGTGGGGAGTCCGGGCAAGATGTCGTATATGTGTCCTTAATGCTTCAACCTCAATGTGAGTCTTGGCGAGGTGGTCTCCAGCAATTGCTATAGTCGCCACTGTGGATGCACTCCGAGGCAGGCCTAGGCAAATGCGGAGCGCTTGTGCTTGAACACTTTGTATGGTGCGCAGACTCGTTTTGTTGACGTTAGTTAAGGCTGGCAAGCTGTACCGCAGGAAGCCAAGAAACAGCACATTGTATAGTTGCAGCATAGCACTTGTGGACATTCCCCATGTCTTTCCAGTGAAGAACTTAAACAGGTGACAGATGCCTGTTAACCGCTTCTTCATGTATGAAACATGATGGCTCCATGACATGTCTCTGTCAATTATAACGCCTAGAAACTTGTAAGATCGAATGTAGGGTATTCTTTGGCCATTTATCAATACGCTGTAGTTCGCCATGGGCTTCCGTGTAAATGCCACAAGTGCGCATTTCTCAGACGATATTTCCAGACCTCGATTCCGGAGGTAAATAGCAGTCTGAGATGCGGCTTTCTGGATCCTCGCACGCAGTTGTAGGCGTGTTACTGCAGACGTCCAAACGCAGATGTCATCCGCATACATTGATAGCTGAACTGTGCTTGGCAGGTGCTCAAGGAGAGAAAGGAGAGTCAGATTGAACAGCACAGGGCTGAGGACACCGCCCTGGGGGACGCCGCGGTAGCTGTAATGTAGAGAGGTGTGGCCGTCCTCAGTGTTCACGAAAAAGGATCGCATGGAGAGGTAGTCGCGTATCCATTGAAGCATCCGGCCGCCCACACCTACCTCTTCGAGAGCAGTAAGTATGGCTTCATGTGTAATGTTGTCATATGCCCCTTTCACGTCGAGAAACAAGGAAGCGCAAAGACGCTTTCGGCATTTTTCGCGCTGAACGTAGGTGACTAGGTCGACGACGTTATCTATCGATGATCGACCACGGCGAAAGCCCGTCATAGCCTCTGGGTAAATGTTGTGGTACTCTAGGTACCACTCCAGGCGTCCTAGGATCATTCTCTCCATTACTTTGCCCACACAACTAGCCAAAGCGATCGGGCGATACGATGAGAGCTCCAAAGGAGATTTGCCAGGCTTCAGTAGTGGAACCAGGCGACTGGTTTTCCAGCTTATCGGGAGCGTGCCATCTCGCCAAGATTCATTGTAGAGCTCTAGGAGAACAATGCTTGCGCGCTCACCCAGATGACGTAGGGCTCTGTAAGAAATGCCGTCAGGTCCTGGAGCCGATGTGCGTCCACACAAAGCTAGTGCTGCCTTAAGTTCATGGATTGAAAAAGGTATATCCATGCGTTGATCTCGCGGTGGTGGAGAGCTACTCGAAGGCGGAAAATTGTTGGGAGAAGCGAGTTGGCCGGATAATCTGGCGCAGAACTCTTCTGCCACGTCAATATCCGGTCGCTGTTGTGAAAGGGCTAGGGCCTTGAATGGAAACCGCTGCACGGGCAGTGTCCGGAGACCTCGTACCGTCCTCCACAATTGCGATAAAGGCTTGCGAGGGTCTAGAGACTCACAAAACTCAGCCCAGTGTTGTGATTCCAGCTTAGCTAACCGGCGCTGGATCTTCTTTTGGATGCGTCTGGCGGTCCGTAAATCATCCATTGCATGCGTGCGGCGGTACCTTCGTTCAGCACGTCGACGAATTGCTCGAAGTCGTTCTAATTCTATGTCAAATTCCGTTAGCTTCGAAGAGCATGTGAGAGTGCACATAGTATCTTGTACTGCGCTCTTGATAGTCTCTTCCAAACGATGTGAAATGTTGTCTTGACAGTGCTCTTCCATGAGAGACTGAAATTTGGTCCAGTCCACTCTTTGGATGGTATCGCGTATCTTGGAAGGAGATAATCCGCTTATTTTGACGTATGTGGGAATGTGGTCACTCCCATGTGTTTCTATATCTGCAAACCACCCAGCACGTCTGACGAGGCTTCGTGAGACAAACGCCAAGTCCAGACAGCTGCTGTACGTGGAGCCACGTAAGAACGTAGGACTGCCGTCATTTAACAACAAAAGTTCATTGTCATGAGCGACGGATACCAAATGTCTGCCTTTCGCGTTGATCTTCGTACTGCCCCACAGTGTGTGATGAGCGTTGAAATCCCCAATGATGACCCACGGATCAGGAGTTGATGATAGGATGTCGCGTAGTCTTGTTTGATCAAATCGACTTGATGGAGACAGGTAAGCGCCCACAACGGTGATGGTAAGTTTCTTCTTTTTCACTGTTAGACATATATATTGATTGTCGTCATGCGGAGCCACAGGCTGGAGAATGTAAGTGAGATTGCGACGAATAAACACCATAACCTTGCTGTTTTCACCAGTAGTAGATGACATGAATGATTCATATCCAGAGAGCCTGATTGTGTGGGATAAGTTCGGTTCGCAGATGACAATGATCGGAAACATATGGGCGTAAACGAACCGACGAAAATCAGCAATGCGCGATCTGAGTCCCCGGGCATTCCACTGAAAAATTGTTGCTTTTCGGACCTCATCCCTGAAAGGCAGTAGCTGTTGAGCCATGGTCTACTCAAGGGCTGCCAGCACCGGACTCAGAGCGTCCAGTACTTGAAGTGCACTTCTGGCTGGCGGCGTCTGCATGTTGTTCAATAACACGCGAATGGCACTCATTAGGGGTCGCAGAAGAGCGACCACTTGCTTATCTGTATTCTGCAAGTCATCCGATGCAGCACCTTGCTGTACTGGAGGTGGCTTCTTCTGTGGCTCTGCTACAGGTCGTGTAGGCGTAAGAGGTGGCCATTCCTTTGTAGAGAGCGATCTCCCAGTTTTCTCTCTTCCAACCTCGGCGTTTGTCGCGCTCAGAGCAGCAGCTGGCTGTGTTCTATGAACGGTCGACATATCTTTAAATGTTGACGTTGTCCGTCGTGAGGACCTTCGACGGTGGCGTCGTCTTCGTCGGACTTTTTCAGCGGCCTCTTTGTGGGTTGAGCTGTCTCTCGCCATTTGTCTAAGAATAGAAATTTGGAAGAAGCACTGTGAGCACCCTGACAGTTTGGGCACTTCAAAGTAGTTGCGCTGCACTTGTCTTCTGGGTGGGGCTCGGCGCATCGGGGGCATATTGCGGAATTTCTGCAAACGCCCTTCACATAGCCCATCTTCTGGCAGTTGAAACACTGCATAGGCCTCGGAACATATGGTCGAACCGGGTGGCGAAAGTGGCCTACCTTCACGTACGAGGGAAGACAGTCGCCTTTGAATGTTATTCTGACACAACGTGTGTTGCCGAGGCGGCCCACGTACACAATGACGTTGTTTTCGCTTGCCGGTTGTATGAGAATTGGCAGGTCTGCATTGGAAATTTCGTTGTCGATGTCATAAATGACTCCTGTTACAGTGGCACCACCAGCGGGCACGATGGATCGGACTTTGATGTTGCCCAGTTGCGTTATATGCTGCAATGTGTTCAGCGCACTCGAGTTCTTCACATCGACCGCCATAATGTTTTTCCTTGTATTCAGCCTGACATCTTTAATCTCATTCGGCACGGTGTTTTCTAGATACAAGGAAAGTGCTTGCCTGTTGAGCACGCGCAGATTGTCAGTTGTGTTCTGCGGCACGAACAGGATGGAATGAGGCCATCGCTGAGGCGCATTTTTCACGGTGGTCGAACTTGACGCCGAAGACGCGTTCATGATCCTTCGTTTGGCCTTGCGGTGCAAGACAGGTTGAAAGTTGTCTTCCGAGGACTCGTCACCTGAGGCGGAGTAGAGCTCGGTGTCTTCGCTCTCACTGGACGTGTTGCCTCGCTTCCTCGAAGCGATGCCCGCCGTTGAACCGGAACCAGGCGGGGCCCCGTGAGCTTGTCCGTCCATCACCGCGATATGCGGGGCGGTAGACCCCACAATTGCAGTTAGAAGTCCAGAAAAACACAGAGATGGGCGAGATGCGTTCCACAGAAGAAACACTTCGTCTTCCTCCTTATATACACACAAAGAATTTATATAGACACACAGTCTAAATAAAACGTTTATAGGCTCGTTATTGTCTATTATACTGCTTATTAGTAGCCATTACAGAAGAATGTCAATCGCAAAAAGGACAAAAGAAAGTGACTCGTTGGCAACTTTAGTCTTCAGAGAGTTATACATTTAACATAAAGAGTCCGTAAGAAGTTCATACAAAAAGTCTATAGAAAGGCAAACCAGTCTACTAAATGTCCAGAGATGCTCGATGTACCGTATAACAGTGTACCAAATGAATCGTCGTACTTTCTCGGAACGTTTCACGAAGAACGTAGAGTGGTAATTGTTCTTTCTTTTTTCGAAAACATATTACTCGACAGTACTATACAAAATTTATAGATGATTACATACAAAGTCTTTTCATGGACTTTTGATGAAGGATGAAGACTTTTGAAGATGAAGACTTCTGATGGACGGTTTGGCGACTGCCGTCTATATTACTACGCGTAAATAGCCATCCGGACGCATATTCTTACTTCTTTATTTATTCAATACCCTAAAGACCAGAGGGCATTACATCAGGGAGATCATTAGTCAATCGGATGATAAAAGAAGTTTGTAAAGGTTACATAGTTGCAAGGAAAGCAAAAAACTAACCTTTACTACAGAAGTGCGGTGTTTACAAAGAAAACAGCAGAGTACTGCGAATGTCATCTCAGAATCAATCGAGGGAGATATGATATCTGATACCCACTTCACACGCACAAACGAGACCGAGGCCACTGAATGTTAACTTTATCAACAATACATCATCAACTCTGTCTTAAAAGAGGATAAATAAGTAACACTTACAGTTTGTTTAGATAAATCATTCCACTCCAGCACTAACACAAATGCGAGTTTCATATTTCGATGCCCTTGCAAAAATTGATTGTACTTTCGGGCCGGATCACAAACGGAGAAAAGAAAGCAACTTGCTGGCAGCGGAAGTCTTTATGCAGTGTGCATATGCAAATAAGAAAGAAACACACTTTACTAAAAGCACACAGACGTTTTGTACGCAGTCTGTCTTCTGAACGGTTCGACGTAGTTTCATCGCCCCACGCTTGCGTTTAAACCAGAGTTCTCAGTCCGAAATACGCTTCGCTAGAGCCGCTACCAAACTAAAGGACCACAGATGGCGTCTTTCTTCCTTCACCAGCAGTCTTTCACTTTGTGTTGAACGCACCCGATGCCGTTTGACTTCTTTGTCCCGTTGTCTACTCACTATGCCTGTCTCGTGCACGGAAGAGAGCTTCGCGTAGCCGCTGAAAGGAAAAGAAAGTAACAAACGATGGGGGAGAGGTAAGCGCCTTCTTTGACCCTAGTGTGCGGGAAAGAACTCCTATGGAATGAAATAACGCAGAATAGGGAAAAGGTCTTCCTGAACTAGCGGTAAATAAACAAAACACAAGAGAAGAATGCATTCAGAGCCGTCCTTGCGAAATAAGGAAGCCACGCAAACAGCGACGGGAACGCCTACGGTTTTTACCCTTTTTTTTTCTGAGGGGAGGATAAGGGGGTGGGGAGATTGTACTCAAAGCAAGCATCTCCAGGGGTTCCAAAGGGTGAGAGGAGAATAGAGAGCCACTGGAGAGCCAGTACACTTCAGAAAGCGTGGCAGAGGTCCCGGCAAAGTAAGGTAAAGTATGAATCATACTTAAGGGAGGCAGTGCAGCAGAACGGGACAGGTCAGGGATTTCCATTTCTTTCCCCCACACGCTATTGTGACGGCATTGCGCCCGGATATACATCGTCTATTCAGTTCTCCTCCTCGTGGGCTTGGTCAGGTGTGGAAGACCCGGCCTTTTTGAAGCGACCTAACCTAACCTAACCTCGCGGGCTTCGATGTACGTAAGTGTAGCATCTCGCTTACTTCATCATCGTCAGCCTATATTTATGTCCACTGCAGGACGAAGGCCTCTCCCTGTGATCTCCAATTACCCCTGTCTTGCGCTGTTGGCCGACTGAGTACTGCCAGTGAGCGTACCCGTATACTGCGTAATCAAGCTGCAAATCACGACATAAAGCCTGTGCAAATAAGGTCGACTGACATGTATATCTAAATGACATTCAATTCTTAATATAATAGCATATAAATTCAACGGCTTCGTAACTTTTTGTTTATTCCTTATATTTTAATTACTTTATTTTTGGGTCACTCGATATGAACCCCTGGGGTTGTCTGTTTGTTTCGAAACGTCTTTGTTATGTTTTAAATGCTACTTCCGCTCTGAATTACTCGCCCTCCGCCGGAAGGGATCGGGAACTGGTATGTCATGTGCCCACTATGAGCCTTAAATGCATTTAGATATGTGTCTATACATCTCTGTGCACACAAGTCTCGTCAACAGTTCCATTTTGTTCCGGATAGAGAACTAGCAGCTACAGACTTCTATGTCGTGCGCGCGTCATCCGCTACTGCTGCTATTCTTTCTAACTCATACAAGCTGCGTGTCAGTTGGAGTCTAACATCGCGATGGATCTGCGTGTTTTTCGTAAGTTATAGTCGGGCGACAGAAAAGGACGATATAAGTATTACGACCATAGTACAGAACCAGCACAAAGCAGGTTTGCCCTTGTGTTAGAAACGCAAAAGAGGAAATTGAAGGTGATCAACGAGAGTTGTCGTGGATATAAGGATGCGGAGACGTATACGAATGTGACGAACGCGCCGAAGAAGCATAGTTTTGCCGGCTTAGTGCATTGCGACGGGCGATTGGAGGCACATTTCGAGACGAAGACGGATGTTCGTAAGAAGACGCGCCGTCCACTTCGCGTACATCGACAGAACACCAAAGCGAGCTTGGTGGGTGCCACTCTAGCCCTCAACCTCGTTCTGAGGTGATCAGAAGGGAGAGTTGTATTATTCCTTTATTTGTACAGGGTGTACCAGCTATCATGCACCAAGATTTAAAAAATATGCAAATGCCACGTAGCTGGACAGAACCAAGTAATGATGTTTGCAGTCGCTTGGAGATACTCAAATTATTTTTTTGCAATCCGCCTCATTACATAATTAGTCTTAATTAATCAATTCTCAAATCTTATAAACTATATTAAAAGTGTCAATGAGGAAATTGTATAGCAACATGGAAAGAAATTGGGGTAGCTTGCACTAATGGCGCAAGGCTAAAGAAACAGCGGAGCTGATCGGTTCCTAGCTGACCATGGCTATACGAAGTGATGCTAAGTTATACGAAGTGTATAAGCATTCCCTCGTGGTCCGTGGCATCGGGGAACGCCTTGCGAAGCACTTCCAGTCCGAGCTCACGTAGGGGAAGGGGGGCGAAAGCTATGCACAGCTTTAACGCACAGTGTACGGGCGGCTCGCAGCAGACGACACGCCAGGATGACGTCACAGCGCATGCGCAATAGCGCGCAACTGGTGGGAGCTCGGCCGAGCCGCCACCAGAGGCGCCTGCTGCAGTCACGGACACCGCGAGCGTTCGGCGCTAATTCCGGGAAGCGGAGAAGCGCGGTTGGCGTCGGCAGCGCCTCTGCGCGTTGCCTCGTTGGTGCTGCTAAAATTCGTTTCTCTCTCTCTCTTTCGCTCTCATTTTCTCTTTATCTCTCCCGAGAATAGCGTGCTTTTTTTTTCCCCCTTCTTTCGCTCCCACTTACCCCTCCCCGTTGGCGCTGAGCCGTGCTCCCTCAAGGGCTGCAGAAGATAGCGCCAACCTTTCCCTTTCCCTCAAGAACCACTTATCATCATCAGAATAGCGTGCGACGCTCCGCGAGGTGGTTGCTGGTTGCCATGGCTACGGCGCGGCTGGCTTTTCGTGAAACGCGCACGTTTTACGGCTGGCTTAAACAGCTTCGCTGTTAAAGTGCGTTTTGTGGCTTCTGTGAGACACTTGAACATCTCGTTTTAGAGTGTCCCGCATTCGTTGCGCAGCGCGCATAGCTAATTAAGAAATATGGACTTATTGGACTGCAATGTGCGACCCTCGACGATTGCCTATTTCCAAGGGGGTGCGCTTCCCGACGTGACCAGGCTTATCGAGCCCTGCTAACTTTTCTGAAGGACACTGACTTGGCCTCCAGTTTACAGACATTATTTGTATTTTGTTTTGTTCTGTCTGTGTCTCCGTCAGTTCTTCATTTCCTCTTTTCTTTCCTCATGTTTTCATTTCCTCTATTCCCTCCTCCTGAAAGAGTAGGCAGGCGTTGTGCCCCTCTCGGTGGCAGTTGTCAGCTTGCTCCCTCCCTATTTTTTTTCGTGTCCTTGTGTTATATGTGTACAAACCAAATAATAATAATACTTAAAACTCGCAATACAGCTTTCTTTGCACGAACGTCATCGCGGACGCCATATTTGGGTACTATCAGGTCGAGAAGCGGCGTAAGCAAGAAACATGAAAGCATGACAGCAACGACAGGTGCGTCTTGTGTTGAACGTCAGAGCGATAACAGTGACAAACCGGGGGAAAACAATCGTCGTCAAAAAGCGAAACAGTGTGTGCATGATTATACGTTGTACTGACGTCATCGTACTTAGGGGCACGTTTGTAACCCAGCAACTATTTCTTTTATTTTACATTCTTTAGTAGCTTGACCTGCAGGGACGGGCCCTATTGTATGTTTTACTTTATTCTTTGAGATTTGTCATCTCGCTCTTTCTTTCCTCCTTCCTCCCCTCCTTCCTATCTTTCCTTCTATGTTTCTCTCGTCCTTTCCGAAGTGTAGGCAGGCGTTGTGCCCCTTCTGGTCGCAGTTGCCAGCCTTGCTCCTCGCTTTCTCCATCGTGTGTATATGTTTACAAATCAAATAATAATAATGACGTAATCGTAGTCGCCATCTTTGGGTACCAGCGCGGTGAGAGATGGCTCCGTGACGTCACATGAAAGTTATCTTAAAAGTGTTTTTCCGAGCGTGAAAGAAGCCCGCGAATACACGCAAAATTGCCGCGCGACTGGCCGCTCGAGGCACTTTGCGTGTAGTCGTGGGCTTATGTGGCCACGGCCACAGTATTTTTGCCCAAGTTTTGAAATAAACGTTGGGGCCGCTTAGGCCGGTGCGCGACGCCTTTCTTCCGTAGCTAGACCCCGTTGCACTGCCACGAATGAGGCACGTACCCTTCGTGGAAATACCGACAAACTAGTGCGTGTGCGCGCATCTGTTTTCTGCGCAATCAAACAATAAATCACGGCATAGAACCTGTAAACGTAATGCCGTCTCATATAGGCATCTCTAAAGCACCAAGCCAACATACGGGGTAGAAACTTGGGCAGGCTATGTAATGCGTAGGGTAGATAACCGATGGACCATTAGAGTTACAGAATGGATACCAAGAGAAGGAAGCGCAGTCGAGGACGGCAGAAAACTAGGTGGGGTGATGAAGTTAGGAAATTTGCAGGAGCAAGTTGGAATCAGCTAGCGCTAGACAGGGCTGATTGGAGATCGCAAGGAAAGGCCTTCGTCCTGCAGTGGACATAAATATAGGCTGATGATGGTGATGATTGTGACGATGATGATGGTGAAAGCACCCAGATTTCTTAATAGAGTGACGCATGATATCGAACAACTTCTTATATTTCCTATATTTCGGCTACCAGTTTCTTGGGGTAGATATATGCCATTGGATGATCCGGCTTGTGTAGCAAAGATGTTTTTTTTTTCCTTTTAGACCTTGTTTGCTGACTAACTATAGACTAGGACTGCCGTCACACTTCCCTCTTCCCGCGATCTTATTGACGCAGAGCGGGATGCATAGTGACTTCAGCAGCATGGGGCGAGACGGACCGCCTTATCGCGCTGCATATCCCAGCTTCATTTAACGCAGCTCTGCTCCGTTAGTGTTGCACCGCGAGCAGCGCTTCGAAGTGCCGCGTGCGTAATCTGCCAAATTCAACAAATAACTTTAGGCCAAATATTTCTATTTAGATGGCCGTTTTGAAATGTTGAAACACGAAACCAGACTTTTACGGCGATTTCCTTCAACATTAAAATACAAAATGTGCCGTTAAGTGTCTAAATAAGAAGTTAATTATAGTAAGTACCTTAATTAGTCAATTGATTGCTTTGGTCTTTCTTGCAAATGACGCTCGCCTGGACACATAATTTATCTGTAGTGAGGTGACTCGAGTGCAGGAATTTTTTTATGCAAAGCAAATAACAAACACTGTATGCGACATATACGCTTTCTCCAGTGCCGTCCCAATTCGCTATGGCACCCGCTTGCCAACCAAGGTCGCCCATGAGCATGACCGCATGGCGCTGACTGTATGACGACCACGCGGCGTAAGAGATTAGACAGATACGTATATAGATAGGCTCAAAACACCCGAAGTAGAGAAAGAATGCTAATCGCATTAATAATTCTGATGCTAATGACGTTCCATCTGAAATAACATTTTGTTGTTACGGTTGGTACGAATGTACTCTCCATGGTCACAAATAAGAAGTGAACAAGTTCCAAATTTTCCTTCACGTAGAACTGGGCTTGCGGCATCATAGGGTTAAGAGCGTACGCACGAGGCCTCGTGTGTTTCGCGCAGCGACATTGTATTAAAGGCGTTCTTCGAACGACACGCGATATTGCAATCGCCCATCCTACGTAGACGCTTTGTTTTCTCTATAAACACCGTATCTAGGGCCAATGTTTCTGTGACAACTTTCACCGCCACGTGAGTTAATTGTACTCAAGGCGATCGATGCGTTGCGTTAGCAGCCTCTGTTGTTAACACGCGCCGAGTGCCTAACGACTGCCGGTGCACACCTGCCTGTATGCTGTATTACTGGTTTATTTTTTTTCCCTTGCATGATGTGACGTGCAAAGTGTGCAACCTTGGAAGATTTGGCGATGATCTCGCTACCAGTAGCGTTCTGTTGGGGTGTGCATAATGTATCATTTAACATGCGCCATTATGGAAACATCACATGTAGTCACTGCTGCAGGTGGCCCTAAGATGAAGACGGGTCGCAGAAACGGAGGAGGCAACTGCGAAGTGGAGGCAACCGACAGCCAGTCAATATCAAACACTTAGTACTTCAACTTGAGACAGCTTGCTTTGTTTGCCGATTGTTATCTTTTGTGGTGTGTGTGCGGTGTAGATAACGTTTTCTCGGCCAAAGTCTCCAGGTCATGCCCCAAGCCCTCCATTTTTAGTTTTAAAAAATATCACAATATCGCTAAGTGATGGCGAGTTTCTCGAGGTTTTTGTCTTTCTTTATTATTTTATTTGTTTTTATTGTTCCTAGACGTCTTGCTTATCATTTTGTACACAACAGCATTAAACTAGATGTTGCGGTGATGTGTCAACGATCAGGATGTGAGGAGGCAACGTCGAGAAAGCAGCGTCCAAGTTAAAGGCAAAGTGTGTCCGTTTTCACCAGCGCATGCAGGGTGGGCTCGCCGAAAATATCGCAGTTTAACTTAACTGCGTCCGCAGTTGACTTCTTCGGTGACCCGAGAAACAGTCACTCTGACGATGCTGTCCGAAACGGCAAGTGGCCAGCAAAATATGACTAAATGCATTGCTAAGACAACTAAAAGGCAGAGTTGTCGTTATACTCGGTAAACTTAGCGACTTTCTCGCTATATAAATATAGAAACTTTATTTGACTGGAAAATCTTTTAAGGAGTGGTGGCCAGAGCCCCTCAGTTCAATGCCCTAGTGGCCTCTGCCGCCTGCCTGACCTGGCTAATTAAGGACTTTTGCCCTGCCAAGTCGGTAAGTTACCAAACTTGGAATGCGCTCGATATTTTAGTACCGAAAGATAGTACGAAAAGTATGTTTTGTTTGCAGTTCTCCGAGATGCCAGAAAACGAGCGCGTTGCCAAAAAAAAAAAATTGACGTTTCACTTCGTGAACGTGAGTTACGCGCAAGCGTATAAGTGCTGTTCCGGCGTTTATGCTGTCTTGCCTGACACACTCGCATTGTCGCAAGCCGCCTAGCACGTTCTTCAGGAGTCTCCTGGGCACGCCTATCCCGCGCCTTTTGTCGCTCTTGTTCAGCTCGTTCCCGGCGCTTGCCGGCGACTTTGGCGTCGGTCGACTCGCGCTCGCCTTGCAGCCGCTTGCAAGCTGAACCGTCCTTCTCGCTTGGGCTCTCGATCGCCAGTGGAACCAGGTACATCCATAGCGCGCACGGAGCCCGTAGCAACTGCCAGAGGAGGTGAACCCAGGTTACCTCAGCCTACCCTCCTCCTCCGCGAAGCTCCTCTTCCTTCCTCCCCTCCCCCCTCCGTCGCGCGCTCCTCCGCACCTTCGCCGACCCGCTCCTCCAATCCACCTCCAGATGCCCTCCTCCTCCGGCACTCGCTTCCCCCTCCCAGCTCAGCGGCCTCCAACCTAATCTCACCGATTTCACTGACGGCACATGTGCGCTTGCGCGTGAAAGAAATGGCAGCTTCGCCCGAATGGCGTAGCACCAGCAGCGATAGCCAGATTTAGCGGGTACTTGGAAACCTCGGACAGTGTTTTAACCATACGCGGATGCGACATACGCGGGGGCGGCAAAATTTCTGGCGCAGTTAAAACCTTTACGCACCACGTAGGGCCTGTAATGACACCGCGCAGGCGCCGCTGTGCTTCCCGTAAAGAGCGGCGCCAATGAAATTACAGTACTTTCAGAGTGTGAGCAATAATATTGTCTTGAACTTTTTACACTGGAGCTGTATATGTCTACCCTCCCATCAGTTTTCCAATGTCCGTGCCTCAAAACTCCCGCGCCCTCTATGAGGAGGCAAAGCAAACCACTAAGGCATGTGTTGACACCTGGCGTAGCAAGACGAAAGCTAGGAAACGGGCCGCGAGTAGCAGCGAATATCGTGCCCGAGGAGCCATCCGTAAGCGGCGGCTCGACAGGAAGACGGGTGCCGCGAAATGTAGAATGTGGCGAAGCGACGCAGGTGCCACGCCAGTAAATTGGACGAGCACAAGGATGCGTACGCGAAATTTCAGAGGGTATTTCTGGACAGACATTTGGGATTCATTTGTGCGGTGTGCGACAGACTGTGGTTCGAGAACGATTATTATGGTGATTGGTAATATTCGAGATGTCGCGAATCCTGAACGTGATGCGGTTTTGACAGCTACCCCAGCTCCTGACACAGCCAGCTGCTCGGATTGGATGCGCCGAAGGAACGCTAATGACCGTAGCGCGCATCGATCTTGGTGTGACAGGTTACTAACAAGCGATCTGCATCATTTCCGCGTCTGCGCAAAGAACCGAATAGGCAGTTAGTATGTTGCGTGCACGAGCCTGTATTGGTCTGCTTTTACCCTTTCTGCGTCTAGGTCGGCCTGTTTCTTCTTGACTAATTTTACTTTTTTCTCTCTTCAAATTGAGAGAAATCCTAGACCTCACTAACCTATAGTCACTGCACTTTACCCTACCTAACACTTCTACATCCTACACTATGCTGGGATCGGCACAGAGCATGAAATCTATTTCATTTCTTGTTTATCTATTAGGGCTTTTCCAGGTCCATTTCCTGGTGCTACGCTTCTTGAAGAAGGTATTCATTATTCGGAGCCTATTTCTTTCCGCGAATTCTACCCACATCTCTCCTCTAGCATTCCTAGAATTGATGCCGCAGTTGCCAATTGTTGTTCGCCAGCCTGCTTTTTTCCCCGCTTTTGCATTGAAGTCGCCCATGACAACAGCATACCGAGTTCGCACCTCTTCCTCATCGCTAATTCAACATCTTCATAAAGCTGTCCTATTTATTCTTCATCGTGACTGGAGGTTGGGGCGTAGGCTTGTACTAACTTCATTCTATACCTCCTATTCAGCTTGATTACGACGACTGCTACCCTCTCATTAATGCTGTAAAATTCATCAATGTTGTCCGCTATGTCCTCATGGATTAGAAATCCTACCCCGTATTCTCTCTTATCTGGAAGACCTCTGTAGCAGAGGACGTGGCCGTTAGTAAGCACTGTATAAGCCTGACCAGTTCTTCTAACCTCACTAAGGCCAATAATATCCCAGACAATGCCTGACAATTCCTCAAACAGCCCTGCTAAGCAAGCCTCACTCGAGAGCGTTCGCGTGCTGAACGTTGCCAGGTTCAGTTTCCAGTGGCGGCCTGTCCGGACCCAGAGATTCTTCGCACCTTCTGCCACGTCACAGCTCTGACCGCCGCCTTGGTCAGGTGCTCCGCAGCTATTGGGGACTGAGGGCCATGGGTGCCAATTCAGGCTGGTGCTCGCAAACAAATATGCAGCTTTAGAACAGGAAGATGAAGATAACCTAGAGATGATTAATGAAACCGTAACTAGGCTGATCTCAGAAGCAGCAATTGAAGTGGAGGTAAGCTCTCCCAAGAAACAAAGGACCTAATAAAGAAACGACAAAGCATGAAAGTGTCAAACTCAAGAGATCAGATAGAATTCGCGGAGCTGTCAAAAGTGATCAACAAGAAGAAAGTAGGGGATATTCGAAATTATAACAGGAAAAAAATTGAGCAAGCCGTAAAATATGGACGCAGCATGAAATCAGTTAGAGAACTTGGCATACGACAAATTAAGATGTATTCACTGAAACATAAGCAGGGAGATGTTAGAAAATTGAAAAATTATAGGCCCGTTAGCTTACTTGAAGTATTGTATAAAATATTCACCAAGATAATTTCCAATAGAATCAGGGCAACACTTGACTTCAATCAACCAAGAGAACAGGCTGGCTTCAGGAAGGGATATTCTACGATGGATCATATCCGTGTTATAAATCAGGTAATAGAGAAATCTGCGAAGTACAATCAACCTCTCTATATGGCTGTCATAGATTATGAAAAAAACATTTGATTCAGTAGAGATACCAGCAGTCATAGAGGCATTGTGTAATCAAGGAGTACAGAAGTCATACGTGAATACCTTGGCAAATATCTGCAAGGATTGCACAGCAACCTTGGTTCCATCCACAAGAAAAGTAGAAAGATACCTATCAAGAAAGGGGTCAGGCAAGGAGACAATCTCTCCAATGCTATTCACTGCATGCTTAGAAGTATTCAAGCTCTTAGACTGGGAAGGCTTACGAGTGAATATCAACGGCGAATATCTCAGCAACCTTCGGTTTGCAGATGACGTCCAATTCAGCAACAATGGGGACGAATTGCAACAAATGAATGAGGACCTTAACCGAGAAAGTGTAAGAGTGGGGTTGAAGATTAATACGCAGAAGACAAAGATAATGTTCAATAGCCTGGCAAGGGAACAATAATCCAGGATCGCGAGTCAGCCTCATAGAGTCTATAAAAGAGTACGTTTATCTAGGTCAGTTACTCACAGCGGACCCTGATCATGAGAAAGAATTTTTCAGAAGAATAAAAATGTGTTGGAGTGCATACGGCCGGCATTGCGAAATCCTGACTGGGAGCTTACCATTGTCGTTGAAAAGAAAGGTGTACAACCATTGCATTCTACCGGTGCTAACATATGGGGCAGAAACTTGGAGGTTAACAAAGAGGCTCGAGAACAAGTTAAGGACTGCACAAAGAGCGATGGAACGAAAAATGTTAGGCCTGCAAGAGTGCTCATTGCCAAGGTTGTTTATGTTGTTGAATTTTTCGTGCTTCCTTCATGTTCACATGACATCATTCTCGGCTGGGACTTCTTGTCTCACCATCGTGCCATCATCGACTGTGCTCGGGCCGAAGTGGCGCTTTTCCCGCTTTCCGAAGCCTCGCTGCCTGACCCTTCTGAAAGTAAAGCCGCCAAGCTCACCGTTGTCTCCGATATGAACATACCACCCGAGATGTCGGTTCTTGTGCCCGTATCTTGCTCCGCCACGCCAAACGCTACGGTGCTTTTTACACCATCGCGTATTTTTCTACGTCGCAAGGCTCTACCTCTACCATTTGCCGTCCTCAACACTGTATCTGGATTATCCACTATACTTGTGTGTAACCCGCTTCAATCCCCTGTGACCATACTGCGTGGAGAATCCCTTGGTCGTGTTCAGCCCCTTGACCCGCTTCACATTCTCGATACTTCCGACGACATGGCCTGTTATGAGCTCGAAGCCCTCACTTCTCCATTGCTGTGCACATCATCATCATCATTGTCGTCGTCGTCAGACGTTCTTGAATCTGCCTTGGACGCCGATCTGCCACCTCCGTACCGCCAGCAAGTCCTCGCGCTTCTTCAGAATTTTCGCTCGTCGTTTGATTGCTGATGGTGCGCACAGCGACAGACGCAAGAGCACTTCTTCCTCTTCTTCACTACAGGCCTAACATTAAGAGACAGGAAGAGAGCGGTGTGGATCAGAGAGCAAACGGGGATAGCCAATATTCTAATTGGCATTAAGAGAAAAAAATGGAGCTGGGCAGGCCGTGTAGTGCGTAGGATGGATAGCCGGTGGACAATTAGAGTTACAGAACAGCGGCCGCATTTCGATGGCGGCGAAATGCAATAACGCCCGTCTGCTTGCGTTGTAGTGCACGTTAAAGAACCCCAGGTGGTCATAATTAATCCGGAGCCCTCCACTACGGCGTGCCTCATAATCAGAACTGGTTTTGGCACGTAAGACCCCAGAAAGAAGAATAATAGTTACAGAATGCGTACCAAGTGAATGGAAGCGCAGTCTAGGACGGCAGAAAACTAGGTGGGGTGATGAAGTTAGGAAATTTGTAGGCGCAAGTTGGAATCAGTTAGCGCAAGAGAGGGGCAATTGGAGATCGCAGGGAAAGGCCTTCGTCCTGCAGTGCACATAAAAATAGGCTGATAATGATGATGATGTTGCGTTCGCTGGTATGGGGAGGCCACGTGTAGTGTCTACTGCCGAAGAACAGCTCCGCTTGTAGCCCACAGTCAGTGAAATGGCTGCGATTTTTTAATAGTCTGAGAATATTTAGGAAGAAAAACCCCCGATCTATGGAACTTATGCCCCATTTCACTCACGTCCGGCGCTGGAAAGCTGATGGAACACGCCTTCTTCAATGGAATCATTAACTATCTTGGGGATGAAATTTACCCAGACTGCATGCTGGGATTCCGCACCCAGCTATCCACAAAGGACGCCATGCTGCAAATCAAACAGCAGATCCTAAATAGAGTGTACTGGATTGCGGGAGTGGGTCCAACGCAGGCTCCCCGATGAGGCTTTTTTTTATTATTATTGAAAAGTTGGTGGCGCCACCGTCGCTTTCTCCCGAATGAGCGGCCCCGCGCGCCGGCCGGACGCTTGTCGCGTCGGAGACCCTACCGCAGCTGCATAGAGCTTTGACAGGCGGATACTCGGTGGCGGTAACACTGAGATTATTCCCCACTGATCTATTGTAAATAAAATGGAAAAAGAGCGGAGGAAAGAACGCAAACGACGCAACAACGACGGTGCGTCGAGCAGACGACAGCTACTCCGCCCGCGAGCTCGCCTCAGCCAATGAGCGATGCCGAAACAGCCGGATTCAACGTTTATTGGCCGGAGATTGAGAATAAGGCGACGGCAGCACCGCCACATTTTCAGCGTTTTTTGCTTCATCCTCGGCGCTTCCCAAGGCGTCCGCTGGACCCACTCCCACATTCTAGTATACTCTATCCTAGACAATAAATTAAGATCGACTTAGGCGATACTAGAGGAGGCTATACGTTAGAGGTGCTGATAGAGGCTCAACAGATTCCTCAGTTGGAGAGACTAGCCAGTTCGCACACGGGCAGGAGCATCCTCGGCAAGGTAGGGATAAGCTATCACAATCAACAAGGATGTAAAGTGTCGGTTCCCAAGGTAATCAGGGAAAAGGTCCAGGTCCTCAATTTGCCCAAAAACATGCACCCCGAACTTGATCAGGGCAGAAGAGGAAGCAGAGCTAAAGCTCTAATCAAGGCATACGGTAGAGACAAGGAGGCGTTGTTCGTGGACGTAGCGGAGCACCCGAGTCACGAATCCTACGTCGCGATAGTAATAAACTCCAACCACGAATGCATACACGCGCGCTCGATACGCTCTAATAACAGTGAAATTGCAGAAGAAGTAGCTATCGCTTAGGCCTTAATTTCCCCCAAATGCATTCATCAGCGACTCGCAGTCGGCCATCAGAAACTACGAGCGAGGAAGAATATCGCCCGAGGCCGCTAACATACTCAACGGGAAAGCCCAGCTCATATCATCAGAGGAATTCGAAGAGAGATACATCATTTGGTTCCCAGCCCACACCTCCTGTGAGTCCCCCGCCCCCAACCTCAACGAGGAAGCCCACCGCGTCGCGCGAGGTCTCATTTACCCCGTTCGCGAAGAAGCTTCCCCCGAAGGAACCGGAGGAGAGATGTTCAGATTCTGCGACGTCACCCGCGTCTACCAAAAGTCGAGGTGCAGATTCACACCTCCTAGCGCCAAATTAGACAGATCTCAGCCGGTTGACTGGAGGCCACTTCAAACCAGGATCTTCCCCAACCCGGTGCACCTACATCGCATCTACCCCGGAATGCACCCAGATGACTTGTGTAAATTATGTAGGACAGAACGCACCACCCTAGAAGACATTCTATGGGACAATTATTATTATTATTTGGTATGTACACATATACACACAAGGACACGAAGGAAATAGGGAGGGAGTAAGCTGACAACTGCCACCGAGAGCGCACATGTACAAGATAACAAAATCACCCCATATCCACGAAGTGAATGATGATGAGTGGGCGAAGCACCGAAGGATCATTCGGGTAACCGTGAATCCCCCGTATATATATATATATATATATATGCGACTACATTTTAGGGGCGAAGCAACTTAGGGCCGAGCCTTGTCTCTCGTCGTCGTCCGTAGCTCTGGTTTACATGTATATACTGTGTATACCAGAGCATGTACATGTGCACTGTACACATGTACATGCTCTGGTATATATATATATATATATATATATATATATATATATATATATATATATATGTACAGTATATACATATGTGCAGTATATATATATATATATATATATATATATATACTGTACATGTGTACAGTACACATGTACATGCTCTGGTATACACAGTATACATGTAAACCAGAGCTACGGACAACGGACGACGACGAGAGACAAGGCTCGGCCCTAAGTTGCTTCGCCCCTAAAATGTAGTCACCTCAGAACAGCTTGGGGCGCGGTGGGATCTACAAGACCAACTATGGGCCATCCAGCGAGCTCGAGAGGCGGCTGGGATACAAGGTCTCTCTACCACTTCTGGAGCGGCCTAGGCACAGGCTTCAATCCGCTGGTTTCAATAAAGTTGTTTCAATGACTCACTCAAAACATGCACTGTCAATGAATTTAGGATCAAAGGCATGAACTGTCAATAAAATTTTTAATTACTTTAGTTTGCTCGCTGCAATTCTGAAAAATTCTGAGGAGTAATTCAATCAAGAACATAAAATTTTGTTTGAGCAACTGTGGCGGTTGAATAGCATGGCATCTATCTTGCTTAATTTCCTGAGACCCGAATATTGATATCAAATATCATCTCTTTGCTTCCCGAGACCCGAATACTGTAATCAAATATTATCGCTCACTGACTCAAAACATGCACTGTTAATAAATTTAGGATCAAAGGAATGAACTGTCAATAAAATTTTTAATTACTTTAGTTTGCTCGCTGCAATTCTGAAAAATTCTGAGGAGCAATTCAATCAAGAACACAAAATTTTATTTGAGCAATTTTGGCGGTTGAATAGTATGACATCTATCTTGCTTAATTTCCTGAGACCCGAATACTGTTATCAAATATTATCGCTCATCAAAGTGGTCTACTGTTACGTTATGAACGTGAAAAATATATATATTTTATTTAAATACTACGGTTAGACGCCATAAGCTGCTTCTCCGTGTAAGTGAAAAAATAACGATCTCCATCATCTCCTCAATGTTTGCTATAGTAAAAACTGCATTTCATTGCCTAAACATAGAGATGAAGATGGAACTACGTGTATAGTACGTAGTTATGCGTAATCACTTCCGTAATATTATGCGTAAGCACTTCCGAGTGAATTTCGAAAAAAAAAAGTTGAAGGCAATGTGCAATGTATTGTAGAAGGGGTCTTAGGAGGATACACTGTATTGATGAACATACAACAAAACGGCGTTGCGTTAAAAAAGTGTGAAACATCAGTCTAATATTACCGCCAGTTTGGCGACGGATATCTCGAAAGTAGTGTCATCCTTAAACTTCGTTCCCTGCAAACTCACCGTGACTTGCAAACTGGTCGGGAACAATTCCCAAATTGTAATATATGCCGTGAAGTAAATGGTTAAAAACTTGATAGGTTATTTTTTAATTAGTCAATTACGCTTTTCGATTTATGTGCGAGCGTCCGCTTCTGAGAGTAAACCAGCTAAACGATTGCAGTTGTGCTGCCTGCCCGAGGCAATTTTTTTATTTAATTCTGTGTTAGACAAACAAAATAGTTCTATTATATCTGTGTGTGTGTGTGTATGTGTGTGTGCGTGTGTGTGTGTGCGTGTGTGTGTGTGCGTGTGCGTGTGTGTGTGTGCGCATGTGTGTGTGCGTGTGCGCGCGCACGCACGCACGCACAAGAAATACGGAATAGCGTTGCAAGAGCAATTCACTAATAAAAAATTATATACTTTTGCTCTTTGATGTCCATTTAACCGCGCTTTGATGATGATGCCAGAAAGCCTTTACTTTGCAGTGTTTCAAAGATCAGGGATAAATTAGCTAAAGAGTGGCACAGAATAATAGCCTCATTAGCCTAAACGCGTTTTCGACATCGCGCAGGACGCCAAAGTAACACGCGCAGGCTTGGTTTCTGAATATTAAAGTGTTGGTGTTGTCTCTAAACATGGCTAAATTGGCTGTGCAGGCCACTTCTTCTTTGCTTCTGTTTATTTTTTTTTCCTTTCTTTTCCTGAAGAGAGATGCGAGTTTAATACGGTTTTAAAATGTGAAATATACAGGGTGTTTCAGCAAACACTTTCGAGAAGTCTTAAAGGTTGCCTGTGGCAGATAGCCCAATTCTAGTTAATGAGCAGGTCTACTCGAAGAGGCGGACATTACTTGCACAAAAATTGAAATGCATAATCGAATAATTAACAAACATTCGCTAATTACAGTTTTTAACTAATTACTTGATGGCCCAGATATTGCAATCTACAAATTGTAGCCGTGGAGTTCTCAAGGCGGACCCACTTGGAACGTATTATCAGGATGCCACCAGTTTCAAGATATTAATCACCTAACTTTGCGGAGAAATGCATTGGCGTTCCAGTTAGTTTCTTAAGAAAACATCGCTTTATGCATGGAAGCGCAAAACTAACTGGAACGCCAATGCATTTCTCCGCAAAGTTAGGTGATTAATATCTCGAAACTGGTGGCATCCTGATAATACGTTCCAAGTGGATCCGCCTTGAGAACTCCACGGCTACAATTTGTAGATTGTATATCTGGGCCATCAAGTAATTAGTTAAAAATGTAATTAGTGAATGTTTGTTAATTATTCGATTATGCATTTCAATTTTTTGTGCAAGTAATGTCCGCCTCTTCGAGTCGACCTGCTCATTAACTAGAATTGGGCTATCTGCCACAGGCAACCATAAATAAATTTTGAAAGTGTTCGCTGAAACACCCTGTATATAAGATACGCAGTTTCAAACAGCAACGAAGTGAAAGCAAACTGCAGCAAACTAGACTGAAAGTGAGAGTGATATTTCGTTTAGAAAGAAGTCGGAAATGCATGGAAAGCGACAAACTGGGGCTGCCGAATCGGCGTCATTGGAAACAGCGTCGCGAGATTCAACCCTGCACGCTCTCTCTCCTTCCCACCTACGCAGACGAGAATTTAAAGGCACGCTGTGGAGGAATTTCCCTCCTGCGGGGCTCTAACTAATCGGCACGAGTCTCGTATCCCGGTGCGCTTTTACACAGGATGCCTCGTACCGTGATTCCTCATTCGTAGGCCGCATCCTCTGATATCCAGGTCACACGGGGCACTTTCGATCGCGATCGGCTCTTTTCTCGATCTTCATCGCGAGTGGCTGCCTGCGGCAGTTCGCGCATTTTACCCAGTCGCCAGTGATGTGTAGACGTGCGTGTAAATATCCAGTATCCTCTCTTGCTGTCCTTCTCTTTTCTTTTTTTTTTTGCTTGATAATTATCTTTCACAGTTGTGCAGAGTAACCATCAGCCCGCATAAGAACAAGCGCTCGTGGTGTGCGAATGGGCAACACGAATTTTCGTACAGGAACAATATACAAGCCTTGGAGAAGGCACCAAATTTTTTCGAATGTGTCCATAAGAGGAAACAATAAGGAAATCAACAAGGAAGCCGAGAATAAACGTAAAGAACACTGGATGTAACGGGGAGTGAAATAGTGTTGAAAGGTAAAAGGTACAAAATTGTAGTGAACGTTTTGAGTAAGCCATGAGGGTAAGTATTTGTTTAATTGCTTTCATGGCAGATAATTATTGTAGAGTCCACATTCCACCTATTAAAGTTAAATAGTACACAAAAAACTCGAGTTGTTTTGCCCTAATTAGTACATTTATGTCGAAATAAAACAAACTTGCCTTGCAGCTTGACGACAGGTTCTGTGTATTACTTAGAATTTGAAAAACTTCGGGAAAATAGTATATATATATATATATATATATACTATATATATATATATATATATCAGACATCTAATGTGAACTGTTCAGCTACACGAAGCATCTCAGCACGGTATTGTTTGCTTTGAAAACGGACAGAGACGCTGCTCGGCGCCGTCAGCAACTACCGTATCTACAATTGCACCACAAGACAACGCACATGCGCTGCTCGGCGCGGCAGCAGCAGCGAGCGAAGTGAGAATTGACCTTCACGCTGCGTCTCGCTTTAACGCGAACTAAGCGTCGAAAGCACAGCGCATACGAAGCTAAAAGCACTCGGCGCACTTTGTACACATCGCATGTCGCTTTGAAGATGAGGCCCGCGCGACCGCGCACTTTGTCCACCTCGCAGATTGCTTTCAAGATATGGGCGCCCACGCGGCGTACGCAGCAGCCGCCGGTATAGTGGCAGGCTAAGTCCTAGTTTGACCTTAGCTGAACTCGAAGGTCAGATTTACGGAACCAGGAGTTTTCTGGGTTAGTACCTGGAGTAGTTGAGCTATCGCTCTAAAATTACTCTTTTAATATCCAAGAGTGTGAGACAGAGCCATCGAAGAACAGAGAAAGCAATGAGAAGTGCCCGTATATAGGTAGATTGAATGGGAATGCATAATGGGTCGTTTGAGGGCTATGGAAAGACTTGTTTTTGACGTGTTTATCAAATTTTGTTTGCTATATAGCAATCAAACAAGTAGTGTATGTTGGATCAAACTTTTCTGTCAGCCTCATGGTAGGTTGAACTGTTTCCAGCAGTGGTGCACCGACAAGGGGTGGGGGGGGGGGGGGGTGTAACCCCCCTTCCCTTTTGGTAAACCCCTTTTCTTTCCTTGCGCATTTGAGTACTGCAACTAAGATGTAAGACGCGCAATCGTCTGCACAATCGCAAAAAGCTCATTTTTTGACAATTTCCCTTGAGGACATTGAAATTAGTGCTGTTTAGATGGTATTGGCAAACTGTCAACCCCCCCTCCCCTGGGAGAGATCCTGGGTGCGCTACTGGTTTCCAGAGAAGCTCCTTGTACGGCACATATTTCCAAGAATGTCAGTTCCGAAATCTGCGAGATGCTGCAATTCGTCGCAGTTAAAAAATTCAATCGCGAGCTTCGATTGCAATTATGTCGCTGATAACCAACGCAAACGCCGAAAGTACTGTGTCGGTTTCCTTTGGCAGCCTGCCTCCGTCGTCACTGAAGAGCAACAGAAAGCCATACGCAAAAGACGCAAGCCCAGCTCGATTTCCATGCCGTCAGCAGGGCTCCTTAGAGACGCCCGCCTACAAGACCCCGTCGGGGGTGATTGCTCAACGCCAACAATACGGACGGAGTAAAAGGAGGACTATATCGATCACGCCGCGTTCCGCACGCTTTCAATTAAGGGACACTGCACCTTCGCGTGTACCCTGCCATTCACAGATTCCACGTGTTATCGAGCAACTTTCGGTTTTCGCGTATAGTACAAGTGATGCACAAAAAAAAGGAAAATAAAAAAGACGGACCGCGAGCATTTAGTTGCTCCTTGGATTAAAAAAAAAAAAATCGGATTCGCCGATTTAGGGGCGGTTTTGTCGGTATTTCTCTTTGGCTCTTCCGCCCGTTTCGTGACGGTCGGACGTTTCACCGCCGCTACAATGGCGTTGATGCAAATGGCGTGTGCCTCTCGCGCACTCGCGTGCTTTCGGGCAACCAACTATTAAAGCTCTTCGAGACGCACGTGCACTCTCCATCCGACCGTCACGAAAAAAAATTTTAAAACGGGAAAAAGAGTCAACGAAACCTATATGCTTTAAAGGAACAGTGCTAAAGAGTGATCCCCGGGCGTGCACACAGGACGAGAAGCGTTCACTAGGCATACGAATTTGTTGGCAGGAAATCAGGAAATTCATCATTTTTTGTCCGCTTTGGTGCTGACTGTTACCCAATGAGGCTAAAATGACTAAAAAAAGAGAAAAAAAACTGCAAAAAATCATATTTATTTACAGAAATGCAAATAGGTAGGCCTCATCTTTACTTTGCTCTGGCCTGCTACTCCGCACTAAGGAAGGGGGACGGGGAAAAAAGGGAATAATGAGTGATGATGACGATGAAGAAGTGAAGAATATTCTTATATGTACCATATACACCTTGTGGCATGTCTAAAGCCGTGTGTCTAGTCCAGTGACTTGTATAAGAAGACTAGAGCTGCGGTTATAAACGCGGATGCCCTGTTTGAGAGGCAGGCCAGGAACCCACAACAAAGTCATCAAAGAGTATACTAGCCACTGTAAGTATACTCTGCTTTCAACCTGCGCAATGGATGAGACCAGCTTCTGCACGAAGTTGTCGCGCGTACGCAGGACAAACGCAAAACACATATGCAAGTGTTTGTGGCACCTGAACAAAAAAAATATATATAGTGCGGGTAAATCCTTAAAAAAAAAAAAACACATTGAAATAACTAAATCTACAGCGCATATAACTGATTACGTCTGAAAAGGGTTGCGAACGGACGCGCGAATCTCACGAAACCGCTATCAAGTTTCGACTCACCGAGCACGTGTTGTAGCCGAGTGATTACGGTATACGCCAGCGCTGTCTGGGCGATACGCGGGGATCGGGACGGCCTGCAGCGTACCGGGCGAAGTAAACGATAATTGGAGCCGATTAATCCGGCAGGCGCAGTCTGATTATGTATGCGCTTTCTCTCGGCGCGCGGATTAAGCGTATCCGCCGGGGACTGCCTGGCTTTCGAGAACAGGGGGTGAAACAGTTGCCACCGAAGTCTCCCCACTCCTGTTCGCGCGGTGCCGCGGGCAAAACGACGGAGGCTTCTATACATTCCCTTATTGTTTGTTCGTCATTACAAAGTGACCATACCGTTAGGGAACCTGCTGCGACGGGGTCGAGTGCGTTCCCTTATTAAAGCGCCTCGAGCTACCGAAGCTGCAAGTTAATCCGAGCTCCAGGTTCCAATTCTTCGTCCACATTGGGAATTGATTTCTGCCTTTCAGTCCTCTTAACTTTCTTTTTTTTTTTTTTCAGTAGGGCATGCGTGGAAATGTCTCAAGCGCACGTTTTTTTCTCAAAACATCAAAGAACACCTTTACGGGGGCCAACTCAGGACAAAGCTATAGAGTAAAATCACAAGCGCGGAGCTGCTCCAAGCATTTCTTCATCGCGCAGCCCTTATTAAAACTGATGTTTGCAGACCTTTCCATTAGATAGTGGAGAGGGGGGTACTTGCTATCTGAACTTTGCGCGTGAACACAAAGCACCCGTGCTGCCGCTTGTGTAGTACTTTTGAGTGTAGTGTATTCTACTATTGCGCCCTGGGGCACGAGCGGTTTCACGTTTCAGATGGTATTCTCGAGACATCCAGGGAGCTCTCATTAGACATGTCTGTAGAGTGCCTTAATTGTCTGCGCGCTTTGCCTGCCTATGGCGCTGGCGATTGGCAAAGTCATCGGTCATTCCGCGCAGCACCGGAGAAATCTGTAAATTATTTTTAGCCATGGAAGAGCGGCAAATTCCCCAGTGGCACATACTAGTGACCCAGGTTGCTCCGACGGTTGCTTTCGAACCGGGTTAACTCAGCCCAATAACTTCCGAGAACACAGGTACGCGGGAGTCTTCGAGCTACGTGCCATATCCACTGTCACTTATAGATGTTGTGTGTCACTCTCAAAGCGAATGACTACTGCACCAGCACTTAATTTTGTCTCATTTCTTCCCAGACATTAGAATGGCAGAACAACAAAATGTCATTCCTTTTCTTGGTTATTCTTTTCTTTAGATGACCCTCCTCCTAGGTTAAGCGCACTTGAACATGACGGAACGCAACGCCATGAAAGCCTAACGTCGCTCGACAGGAACGTTCAAAAAAAAGATTGTGCCGACTCATGAAATTAGTTGTGTTAACGTGATCTATATTTCTGTTAATTATTGCACCTTTCACAGCCTGTACATTTTAGCGCAGGTAGTCGTACAGCAAAGACATAGGTGTCGATGCGCTTCCCGCGGTGCCGTGTGAAGACACCAACCAGGTCGACAACGACAACAGACAGCGACGTGTGGTTGTGCTGGCACTTGACTGACGTTGATCGTACACTGCGGTGAAGAAAAGAACTTTCTACAGTGGCAAGCTGCCGCACCGACGGCAGCTTGCGACGCGGGCGTGACGTCCCTAGCCTTTCGTATATAAAAGAACTAGCCTAGTAACTGATTTCAATGCTTTTGCAGCACCACTATGGGCGGTGGCGTGCTGTCAAAATTACCATTACTCTAAATTACCATAACTACAATTATCTTAAAGCAAGAATTACTAGGGGTCCCTTAGCTACAACAAGACGACTTGAAGGCGAAAGCCCGAGCGCCGCTAACTCAATGAAATGATGACCACTTTTTACATTTTGTGAAATTTCTTTTCCACATTTTCTTTATTTTCGTTATTCACATTTTTTACACTTGACATTTTTATTTGACGTTTCTTTTTCATCTCTTGCATTACATCCTTTTTAAATCTCTTTGTATTGTTTTTGCTTCACACCGAACGCCATATTTCACTCCGAACCCATATTGCGAAGCCATTTTTGCAAGTAATCCTTATTTCACCAAACTCGAACCGTGACTCAGCACTTTTTTACTAAGTCAGTGTCACTTGAACCCTTAAATTTCACAAATATTTTTTTGCAAGTCACTCCCCTATTCTACAAACCCTTGATTCCACTTGATTCACCCTACTGCTGCTTGGTTCACCTTCACTCTATCATCTCGGTTTTGCTTCCATCACACTTTATTTATTTATTTATTTTTATTTACAGGCCCCATGAGGAGCATTGAGTAAAGGGGGCATCACTGCAAGACAGTTTTACACGTGAATTCCGAAACTCGAGGACCACAAAAATGAGTAGAAATCATTGTCGCAAAACAGGGTTACAAATGAAGAAGACGCGTTAGCATACAAAACATCAGCCAAATGTTATCACGCATATTGCTCGCGCACATATCGAACATCGTGTAAGAAAAATGTATTTTTCAAAGTATGAAAGAAAAAAACATACTAACAATACGTAGATAAGCAGAAATAACTGTTCAGGGTATTGTACAAAATACCCGATAAATTTTACCAAGCACATGGTTCACGCACATAATCAAACATTGCGTAAGAAAAGTTTACTTTAAAGGATGAATAGGAAACAATAATCAGCATGACGTTACATACAAATAGAGAGCATGTCATACAGAATGACACATTTTCAGGACAGAAACTGCAAGTTCAGGAGTTTCCTAAAATTATCTCCGTCCGTTTGCATGACAGTGCTGTCAGGGAGGGAATTCCACAAGCAGATGGCTCGTGGCAAAGCCGACAAATTAAAGGCATCCCTGTTTCCGTAGATGCGAGTGAAACTTAAATCATTATTCAGTTGTCGTGATACGCAACTTGCACGTTCCAGCAGCAAAGATGATGACTTCATTTGATGAACATATTTATGGAACAAGGACAGCAAAGCCACGTCACGACGACTACTTAATTAGTGCAGGAGGCGAAAGGTCAAAGTTTGATTCGAGTTATGCTTGACTGCCTATTGTAATTGCGGGAAATGAAATGACTAGCTCGGTTTTGGATGGCTTCTAACATGCAGATTAGGTACTCGTGATGAGGAGACCAAATCGTGGATGCGAACTCGAGCTGTGGACGCATGAACGTCAGGAATGCTAATTTGCGGATGTCAGACGGAGAATTACGTAGGTTGCGACGAATGTACCCTAGTGTTTTTGAACCATTAGGCATATGTTTGTTATATGAGAGGCCCAGGAATAATTTGGTGCAAGATGAACGCCTAGATATTTGTACAGTGAAGCTTCAGATACTAGATCCGCATTTATACAATAAGAAAAACTTGAGTTAAAGTGTTTGCGTGTGAAAGACATTACCTTCCATTTAGATGAGTTAAGTGTCATTTGCCAGGCATTGCACCAGTCGCTAATGTGTTGAAGGTCGCTTTGAAGCATAAGGTAGTCCTCAAAGCTGGTAAATGGTCGGTATATTACACAGTCATTGGCAAAAATGCGCGTGCAGGAAGATATTTTATTAGGCAGGTCGTTGATGTATATTAGAAAAAGCAGTGGTCCAAATACACTGCCCTGTGGTACACCGGAATTCACATAGGTGAGGGGTGAAGCAAAATTGTTCACAACTGTAAATTGCCGACGATTAGTTAAGAAGTTATGGATCCAAGATAGCGTTAAACAGTCTAATTTGAGAGCAGATAATTTGGAAATTAAACGGGAGTGGGCTACAGAGTCGAAGGCCTTGGAAAAGTTGAGAAAGATGCAATCTGTTTGAAGGTTATGGTCCATGTGGGAATGTACGTCAGTGGTAAACTCCAGTAACTGTCTCGCATGATAAACCTTTCCTGAAGCCATGCTGGTTCGTGAAGAAAAATTTATTTGATTCAAGATGTTCGTATATGTGAGATGCTATAATATGCTCGAGCATTTTGCAGCATATGCTCGTTATTGAAATTGGACGGTAGTTTTCCAGGGAATTCTTGCAGCCACTTTTGTACACAGGTACCACTTTAGCAATTTTCCAATCGGAGGGGAGCTGGCCTAATGATAATGACTGGCAGAAAATATGGTACAAAATTTTACTAGATACCGAAGTAGTATTTTTTTAAAGTTTAGAGTTAATATTATCAACGCCTGAAGAGCTAGATAATTTAAGGCTATTAATGAGACATGCGATACCATCTTCAGTAATATCGATGGGCTCCATGTACTGGCAGTCGAGATCAGCGACTTCAGGAATGAGTGAATGGTCTTCATTTGTGAACATGGACAAAAAAAAACGTGTTAAAGACTGCGGGACATTCGCTATCAGCAAGCGGAACTTGATTCTCACCACCTAACAAAATATGGTATGAACCGCGATCCGGTGATATTGCCTGCCAAAATTTTTGTGGGTTGGACTTAAGAAGGGAGGGTAGATCATGAGAATAATATTTATCTTTAGCTTCGCTTATAGCTGAGCAGTAAGCTTTCAAACATAGATTATATTTGTCCCAAGCCGTGGGAGAGCGGGTATGCTTCATACTTGTACAACCTTTTCTTCTTATTTCTAAGTCGTCGAAGGTACTGGGTGAACCATGGGTTAATTTTATCACTTGTTATTTTGATTAGCAGGATATACTTTTCTACTAACGCACATAGCTTTTGCTTGAAAAGAAGCCAGTTTTCGTTAACAGACCGAACGGACAACAAAGGTAACAAGGTCTGATAAAGGAACGTCTCAAGTTCCTCATTTATTTTGTTGTAGTCGCCTTTGTTATAGTCAGGAATAGTTTTCTTAGTGACACTTGTAAACTGCAAGGGGACATTAGGAGTAAGTTAAAGCAACTTATGGTCACTAAAGCCCTCTAAGTAAGTTACTTCCCCAAATGTTTCCGGGGCACTAGTAAAAACTAAGTCTAAAATGTTGGTGCCGCGGGTGGGTTGCGTAACCATTTGGAATAAATTGTAATCTAACGTTAAAGAAATAAACTCAAGTGACGACCGACAGGATGACGTTAGTTTATTCCAATCAATCAGAGGAAAATTGAAGTCTCCAAGCAGATAAATGATATCAGCCCGACAGGTGTTCATTTCTTTTGTAATGCTATTGCGCAGTTCAACAAGAAAGCACTGATTCGAATCGGGAGGGCGATAACAGCCTCCAAAACCACCTTGTGCTTATGGGTTAGGCATTCTGCCCATACTATTTCAATAAAAGAATTGGTGCTAATAACATGCGATTTCATTGTTTTTTTGATGCCTAAGAATACGCCACCACCTCTTTTTCCAGTGCGGTCACACCTGTATATGTTAAAAGAGTTATCGCCGGGGAAGATTTCATTATCGGCTATTTTGGGATGTAGCCACGTTTCAGTGAGAATAACGATATCAGAATTGCAGTCGTCAAGAAACGAGGCAACATCGTCACGCTTAGGTAGCAGGCTTCGAATGTTTGTGAATGATACTGATAATGATGGCGCGGTTGTAGGTGACTCTGACCTTCGACAGTTCGGATTACGCGGTGTGGTTTTTAGCTATATGCTACAAAGAACTACAGCTTTACGGGTGTTGTCAAAAACATAAATTGCATCCTCAATGCGCAGTCTGTCAATAGAAAGGCTAAAAGGCTTGGTTTTTGCCTTAGCAAAACTTGGTTTGCTCTATTACTCCCAATTTCCAATTTTCAGCGCTCTTCATTCACCCGATACCCACTTGATTCACCTTTAATCACTATTAATTCACTCTCATTTACTCTTCATTATCTTATCTCACTCCATCTCAGCATTACCTTTCGTTTGACTCCTATCGCCCAACTAAACTTAGCCCTTTATTTCACCATCAATTCCCTCTTCATTCACCTCTCTGTATACCAGTTCACTTGCTTAATCATTCTTCCACCCTTAATCATGGCTTTGTGATTTTGTGATCTTGTGCTCGCCTCTTATCCTAAGAGGACCTTGAAACGGAGACCTCACCATGAGACATTGAAGGCTTTCGTCTTAATAAGCATTGCATACCCCTCTCAGCAGCTGTAGTGGTGGTTTTCAACAGCTTCACTGGACACAGTAGCGCACTCAGCATCTCTGCCAGGGGGGGGTTGCATTTTTGTGGTGGTGGTGTGTGTGTGGGGGGGGGGGGGGGAACAAGCACTTTGCATAATATGCAATTTCCTTGCTTTAGCCAGAGGAATCCAACACCAAATAACATGCCTAATAATTATAACAATATAATGACACAAGGATGATGACGATGTTTATTTCTTCAGCGTTTTACTCAAAGTAATTTAAGAGTAAATGAATAAATACAAGACAGTGATAGAGTGTTTTTGTTAATGAGGAAAATTCGACCTCAAGCCACCTCCTGAATTGTAATGGCAACGTGAACAGAGCACTGAAGCTACACGTTGGACTGGTGGGGCTGGACGCATGGGGGGCGTTACACCCGAACCCCCTTCCCCTGTCGATGCACCACTGACTGGACATCCACTTTCGCAGGGTTGGGATGGCGAGTCCATTTTCAATTTTAATGGCGGAGCTGTTAAGCCGCCCGTTAGTCGTCCACACAAAATGTGGGCCTATCCTGGTGGTAGTGCAGAAAGGGTCCAAGCGCAATGGCACATAGCCCTATGAACTAGCGAAGCTGAGCCTGGTTAAGTCTAGCTAAGCACGGTTGGGACTAGTTAAGCTTAGTCAATCATCCATAGTCAATCAATAGCTAGTCGATAAATAATCAATAAATTCCCGAAAATGCTGGGGATGACTTGGTAGTGCTTAGCCTAGTTCGAATACGTAGCCAGTACCTTGCGATAGGCTATTTTAAATAAATAAATAAATAGCCAATCAATAGCAAGGTAATTAAGAGTAAATGAATAATCAGTGATGGAGGCGTGATCAACGCCTCGCTTGGGCTTTAATCAATGCGTGTTTGTAAGCGCAAGTTGCAGCGCGTTGTTCTGGAAGCGTGTGGTGCCTCCGTAATGCTGGTTTCTTTTCTGGACGTGGTTGACTTGTGTCTCACGGACGGAACCGCGATGGTCGCAGAAAACGAGTAAAGACAGCTGTTTTGTTAGCCTAGCCCAAAACCCTGGACTAGCTAGGTAAGAGGGCAGCAAAGGCACTCTGGCGGCTGTCTTGTGAGAAACACTACACTGTCTCTTTACGGTGTGCGCCCATTGCGCCAATTATTCCAAATTAGTAGCACAGCTCACTGTGCGTTCGGAAACCACGTATTTATTTTTTTTTTTCGCAGCCCAGTACGAGTCAGTGCAACGAAAAAAATGTCACATAAAAGCAATGAATGCGATAGCAATGCAGCTTGGGATCTCTATATATACGCTCCTCTATTTTTGCATGTGAACGCTCACGCCCATAAATTTTATATTTGCCACCAAGAGGCTTTGCGCAGAAGACGAACCAGATGCAAATTTCGAGAGCAGTGGGAGGCAAGTTCAAAAAATGTTTTTTTTTTTTCACTTAAAACAAAAAGTAATTTGATAAAGCTTTCCCAATTAGAAGAAAATACAACGGACCATCAGAAGCACTACTTCGCGTATTTTGGCTAGGACCGCCTCAGTGTTCAATTGGAAGTTGGACAAAAGATAGGCCAAGAATGACTATTTTTTTGCATATTTATCAGTGCACACTTCTACAGAATATATCTCTCCAAAAATATTTTTCTCGTAAAGAACAACGTCTAGGTACATAGCTTTATAAAATTTGTGTTTCTGTAAGAAGCCATTTTTCTGAAAAAGAAATCCAAAATATACAACTATTTTCTCAATTTTAGCTGCTTACAAAAATGAAGGAATGGCTAATAACTGATTATTGCAAATTTAGGTGTGATGCCTATCTTCAGTCTCCTCAGAAAAGTAAGTGTTGATTGGTTAATGATGAAACGCAGTTTCTGGCAATGCCGTTTATGGTGCATACTTTTGAGTGTTACAAGAAAGCCTGGAAAATATCATGTGGAATGACTTTTCATGTTGTACACAAGCACCCAAAATTTTTAGAAATAAATCGCAGATGGTCGAGGTGCCAAGGTTGGTACAGTAGGCCTAGAACAGGGTAATAAAAAAGAACCACACAAAAGATAATGTCACGAAAACAACTTCATTTGGGTTTTCTGAGCATGCTTTCTGCAACTTTTCAAATATGACATCTGCCCTAAAACAGATATTTAAAACTTTGCATAATTAAACTTACCAAATTAGCTAACTAATCACACTTCAAAAATTAGTCTGAGCAACTTACGTTGACTGCGAACAATATATTGGTAATCTCATTCACCTAAGGTATGCTTAGGTGAATTATATTGTTGAGTGAACTAGAAATAGTGACATGAAACACCCTGTTAAGTCCGACCCACATGGAGCGATTTTCTTGTGAAAAACTGGCGAACGGCAAATGAAGACTGCCAGCGCGGACCAATCAGGGTGCGGTCGCGTCTGACTTCCTGCCGCCACATTTTACTTGGCTAGCCAGCCAAAGAGCCTAGAGCAAACATGGCGACAAAAGCTGCGCGCATCGTGTACAATGATCACAGCCATCCACCCATCTAGGCGTGACCACTATGGTTCAGCTGCAGATACAAAACCATTTTCTCACTGCATTTTACTGGGAATGGAATCGCGCTGTTTCTAGCAACACTGAAATCGTGGAAAAGGTGGCCGTCTGTTTTTTCCAGCATGTGGGTGCATCAGGGCGGCGGCAAGCTGGCAATCCGCTGTGCTGGTGCGGGCCACACGAAGTTCGTCGTAAAAGTTCGCTCCATGTGGGCCGGGCTTCATATAGCCACCTATACATTACCGCCACAGAGGTGCTGGTTAATGGCTCTTTTCTGTAATCAATTAGGCAATGAAACAACAAATGCTATACTTAGATATCTTCACTGGAATAAGTATACACCTTCAAGCGCAACATTCCATTAATGAAGCAAATAGCGTTTAAAAATTTTTAGCAGTTCCTTACTAATGTAAGCATCATTGTCAACAGTTCCTGAAAAATTCTTATTTATTATTAGTACTCTTTTGTGGTAGCAGATGCCTGCACAGAAAGCTGTGCTTGCTGAATATATCCTGTAATATAAACAACTTAATGCCCACTCGAGGGTTGGTGTTGCAGCAGCTCCACGAAAAAAATGAAAAACAGCTGTATTTCAAAATTGCAAAGACAAAGACAGTGCAAATATATATTTGTTTTCTCTTTGTACACAGTTCACTGCATCTCACTTGATATGTCTCGTGGGCACACTAGGTGTTTCGCACATGACTTAGGACTGCCATTTGCAAACGATATTACAAGCAAGTGAAAAGGCATTTTCACAGCAGATGGCAAACCAATGCAGTGTAGTTGAAACCCTAACAAACCACTGGTTAAATCACAGAATCGCAATCACATATATACTAGTACCGGAGTGCTAAAGAAATTACTGAATGTCATGCAATGCATAGACTAGACATAGAACACCGCCACAATGTCTATGTGATAAAACGCAAGCAGCAAAAAAAGTACATTGCACACCCCATGCATAAAATTACACACATTTATAATATAGCGTTCCTGCCACCTTGTAAAATATGATACTCTCTACATAGCTAATACGGTGCGAAGCAAGCCAGTAAACTGCGCTGACAGACCCACAATACGTTAGACAGCAGTGTGGCTGTCATCTTCAAGCAGCCCAAATTTTCACCAATAAAACAATGTAATGCCACTGTGTAAATTTAAATTTACATTAACTTTTTCTCTCTGGTACATTCAATATACAGGATACAAAAATGTTTTAGTCTGTTCATTATTTACTTGCACCACCTACTCCAGTTAAAACACAAACGATACATGCATGAGTCAAAGCTAATTTAAATATTTGCATTTAAAAAACAACCACGATTTTGCTGCTGAATTTTAAGACAATTTCATGTCCATCGACCACCTGTGTAGCAAGTGGAAGTCACACACTGTAATATCGATGCATCAGAAGGTGTTGCCTTTCTTTCAGGTTGTGTTGAATTTTTTTGCGGATAGCAGACTGCAGTAAACCAATGTCAAAGTGCAATGCTGAACATTTCAAAGCACGCAGGAGCTCCTACCAATTAGATCAGCAGTGACAGGCAGTGCATCACATAGGCTGCATGAAGGCTTTTGCAGCAGTTTATGCCAGACAGTTTTGTTTTTGGAATCCGGCACAGAATGGATGGAGACCCATATCTATGGCACACATATGGAATGTCAAACAATGGTGAGAAAAAAATTACACGCGAAGGATACTTGCATTGGCTTGTAAAGCTTAGAAACAACAAAAAGCAACAATTCACTCCAGTTTCGTCTTTCCCAACCACAAACATTACAGCATTCTAATGATACCATAGAACAAATGACTGCATTGGATCTTCACTTTACAAACAGCTGCCTGATCCAGCACAAACAATTGTTCTAAATCATGTATAGTCTTAAATACAATGTACAAAAATCAAAGTACAATGCCTCTGTATGTTAGACTTTGATACTTTTTTATAACATTTGATCCCGCGAAACTGCTCTTGATTTGGCACGAAGCAGACATTGGAGACAAGACCAGGGTTGTATTCAAGATCAATCATTTTTGGTGATACTTGGCGTCTGGCATGATGCCTCACTGGAGTGATGGTCGTTTTCCTTTCCTTTGGCTTAGCCAATCAGCACTCACTGAAAGTGATCGACCCTGAATACAGCCGCAGGATAATGCACACAAAAGCTAAATTGCATTGTTCCTGTCTTATTTATTCCACACAAAATGAAGGCTGAAGCACCGATAAGACTAATACTACATTTTTGCTCACTAGGAAAACTGTTCTGTACTTCTTGAAATTGCAAGGGACACCAGCGAAAGCACTAATTCATAGATCGTTGTAAAGACGATGGAATGATGATGGAATGCCATGCTGCTGATCGGGTAGCATCAACCAGGGACATTCTATGGTTGAGCTTCAGGTGCTAGAATAGGTTGTCTGTGAAGTCACTGCCCATAGAAGATTTCTCAATTTTACAAAGCGTATATGCGCATTCGAGCATAACGTAATTTCGAACGTCAGAACTTAAGTTCATTTTCCCCCAAGAAACACATGAAAGTGAACAGTGACTTTGCTATGACTGATTTCTTACATAGCATACACTGCCTCAGCTGTTAGGTGTATCTGCGCTTAAAATGTTATTTTAATTTTGATATTCCTGTCCCTGTCTAGGCGTGCTACGTGGAACAGCAAGGCAGAAGACTCACTTTAAAGTGCAAAGAGCAATGCTTATTCAGTTTACATTGTTAAAACATTCTTCCAAAACTCAGCACTAGGAAGGCAGTGTGATGTCACGAATTTCAGTGCGTGCCTTTTGTTCATATTTGGGCTGTTTTTGACACAGAAGTTTTCGAAACTTGCTAGGCTGAGTTTTCATTAACTTAGAATGTAATGTAGTCCTTGCTGACAACCAGTTATTATCATGTGGACAATGTAAAAATCCATGATACCAGGGTGAAGAGATGCATGAACTTCAGGGCAACGACGCCCACCTGGTCTTTAATTTTTGTGCCTTTTCTGGCTCAGCAAGCCTCCTCGCATGCAATAGTGGTGGTTTTGATATTATAGAAGTGTTATCTGCAGATACACACAGCCTAATATTACTTTTACTGTTCTTTAAAAAAAATTCAATTAAGATTTGCAGTTTAAGGAGTTGCATTTAGTTTCTGATAAATAAAATGTGCTGTCCTTAAGTGAAACTGCTGACATGATGAAAAGATTTCCAAAATCCCTGCACGTTTGCCGTAAAGGAAATCCTGTATATCTGAGAGTTACCATATACCACAGCCATTTTCACTGATGCACCTTAAAACTGCCAATAACACTTACAGAATCAATTTGTCAAGCAGCAACTGAAATAAATCTTGGAGGTGGAATGAAATAAAGAACAGAATGTCTGTATAAGAAGCATGCCCTGTAAATATCTTTTAGTATTTTTAAAATTACATTTAGAGAACAATAAACATAGGTTTACAAAACCGTACTAAGCTGACCTACTGGTCAGACTGGAGCACAACCTGTAGACCATGGGCACACAAAAAAGACTAACAAGATTATACAACAAAGCAGTATACCTTATCAAAACACAGAGAGCTTCAATAGTAAATGCAGGATGTCCTTGCATTAACACCTTAACCATTGCACACTGCTAGCTTGTTTGGACTCACCAATTCATCACATGAACAAGGTAGCTTGTCCTGGCTCATAGACCAATAATTTTAAGGAGATTTAGGCAATCTATTGCCGAGTATAATGAACCGGCTAAAAGGTTAACATTCTATGAGTGCTTTTGTAGAAATCAGTAGGCATAGAGTCACATAACTGCGCAAAAAAAGGTTGGAGAATGCATAAAGCATGAAGCTTCTTACTTGGTCCTCTGCAATACTGAACTGCTTATTAAGAGTTCTAGGAAACTGAATTTAGGCAGTGACATCCAAAAAAATCTTGACTTCTATCTCAATTTGAGGCACAAAAGCTTTTTGTCACACAATCTTACTGACATTGTTGATGCCAATTCTGGGATCTTCGTTGTCTGTTGGCTTCATATGGTTGTTATTATTTCAAAATTAGGTGTATAGATGAAACAGCACTTAATCCAGTCAAATCAATTTCATGGGTAGAACTTATCCATGTCTCAAGACACTATTCAAACACATTAGAAACAATTCAGACCAATCAAGACCAGTTGCATCTTTTTTTAGAATCAAACAAAATGGACTGCTGAACTTTTCTGACAGGGGAGGGATATTTCTGGAACGATGGTCAGCGGCCATAGTTACTGAATAGTTAGTGAATGTCCACTTGGCTTTGTACAGAAAACAGTAAAGGCAGTTGCTAACACATACAAGTGTATGTGCTACACACAATAGTATGGAATGCCAAAATTCTGGAATATTCACTTCGAACAAAAGCAGAAGATTACTGCCACAGTGCATAGATATTATCTAGAAAAAATTCAAAGTGGGCATGCTTATCTTGAGTAAATGTAAATGTGAACATGGAGATCAATGTGCTATGCAAATGAAATAGAAAACTAAGCATGAATAATACTACTGCACTGTGCATGTGTTATGCAGATACCTGGCCAATGCTAGAAATAATTTGGATTACTTTCGTACGTATTCTTGTGGCTCGGATATAAAACTGTTACACAAGGGAGCTGGCAAAAGTAAAATGGACTGCTTTATATCTTACATTAATCAATACAGTAAACAATACCATATTTACTCAAACCTAGGCTGATAAATTTTTCTATAAAATGTTGAACACAAAAACTGGCCGGTTGGCTTAGAATTCAGGATGTGGTTTGAAAATTCTACAAGTGTAAGCGCTCAAGTTGCCTTTCAAAATTTGTTCACGTGCCATGGCTGCATTGCCACACTCAAATGTTGACTAAATGTACGTGCCTGCTAAACTTGATCGATGCCATCACAACCATGCACTGGCTGAACAATGGCAGTAAATCGTACTGCAGGTACAAGGAACAACTCGCCTTAAGCTTATCTCACAAACTTCTAAAAAATGCTAAGTTTTAAGTGGAACAGGCAAAACAGAGGAAAGCCCAGTAAGCAACAAAGTGATAATCACTTAATGGTAATGATGATGGCAAGTGAGCTCATGTCACAAGGGTAACCTTTTGCTGCGTGTTTTAGACAAGAAGCTACAATGCTTCAACTTCGTTCGTATTCCAATTAGCTTACATTGGAGATATCTTTTTTGTATATTCAGACCTCCTGATTTTCAGATATTGGCTTAGAATTATAAATGTAGCACTGAATTGCATTTCCTCTTGCCTAAGTTGCACCACTCTATGGGCCACTGAGAGAAAGACTACAATTTAGAGTAGTAAGATATTAAAAACTTCCGTTCATGTTTCTAACACACAAGAATAATGATTATTGGTAGAACAAATAAAGGCAATAATTATTTCTGAACTCTAATCACAGTGTCAATGTTCACAAAATGTCCTAGATTTCACTCTATTTTCACCTAGTTTGATTATATTATGACATTAACATTCATATAAGTTGCCACCTTGTCTTTGGATATTTTCTAATCCATCCACTAGCCCTGCCCAGATGCTGTCCAAATCAGCAACGCCACAGCTGGCGTGAGGACCTCAAGGTGGTGTCGCCAACCATGTTGCATTTTTGCATATTTTTTGCTTACTAAGCTTCTGACTTACTTGTGGCAAGACTGCCCTGTCTTGTAGTCCAGAGATCTGCTAATCTAGCTTAACGTTTCTCTTAACGTTCCTTTAAAAACAACACAATAAAGCGAAGCGAACATCGCACTTTCTTGACTGCCAAATTTAATTGCAAGCAGGCAGTGCATTAATCGAGCCTTCATTGTATCACAGGCCACGAGACTTCTTTGGCATTGGTAGCGCTCCCAGCACAAAAACTTAACACATTCTACGAAGCATGGTACAAACAGTCTGACGCACACCTATGAGGCGGAGTGCGAAATATTGTCGGCAGCATACCAAATGACCAGAGACAGAAATGATGACTATGTGGTATGCACAAGTTTCAGGAGACCAAGTTCCCGCGGCAACTGCTGCCTATTAAAGAAAGATCACGCAAAAATTGGTACAATTGGTACACTGGGCAATTCCTCGAGTACAAAAAGTGGAATTCATGTTCAAGAAGCACAAGAGCACAACTTGCAGAAACAAGCTGACAAAATGCTATCTATGACAAAACCCTGCACTGAAGTAAGCTACACTAAATTGTAGCCCATAGTCAACAGTGCATGCCTTTGAGCTCGATCTGCTGATTGTTTGCTTTAATCGGCAGTGCGTGTACGGGCAAGAACACAATGGCTCGGGAAACAGAGCAACTCTTTCTGTTGAGCCTAAACAGAACAGGGGCTTCTGGGGATGTTCTTGTGGCTTTTAGGCTAGGCTGTCTATCAGAGTGTTGAATTTCTTGCCATATAACCCTTTAACTAACAAGCCCAAGCTGCACTTGTCCAGGCCGCAGCTTCTTCGATTTTGCTTGCCGGATGCAAGCCTTGCTCGTCAACTCAATTCACATCAAGCATTTGGGTTTCGGCACTGGCATACTCTTCGATGGTTTCAATTCTTTTCATTACCATCTGTTCAGATAGCAGCATTCAAACATTACCTGTGTGCTGAGGGGATATCTTCGTTTCAGGTCAGATGCCTTTCACTGATATTTCAGGTCAATAAAGATGCAAATCGCACATGTATATCGAATCCGGATGTAATGTGCAATAAATTTAGGAATAAAAATTATTGGTAAATTTTGTACTTTTTAATGAAATAATTTGAGAGTTAAAGAGTTAATAATTCAGTCTCCACAAACACCTCTGAACAAAGGTTTGCTGTAGTATTAATGTCTACAGTCATCGTCATAATTTTTGAAGCCACTGCGCACCTGTCAACTGGTCATAGTATACTGTGCCTCTGTGAAATTTTCACTGACCCAAAGCTTCCAATTTGGAGAAAAAGAGGGTGCCTCAGTATCCTGAGCTTCGGAGTGCCAGGCATGCTATAGGAGCACAGAAACATGGCAAAGAGATGTCATCACGTGTGGAGCAGCTTCGACAATTTTGTTAAAGGCCCTGTATTCCAGCACAGGTGTTTTTAATTTCCTCGCTCACATTTTCTTTCCTATAAGTGGACTGTTCAAGGAAGCCAGAAACCTCTGCACCTGTCTCCTCAACCCATCTTCACTAGTTTCTCACTTCAAGGGACACTAGAGGAAGAAAATGTTGTACCAGGCTGTGCCGGCACGTTACCCTTTCGGAGATTTTGAAGCATTTTATTTGTCAGAAAAGGACGGCTTATTATCAGAGAAAAAAAAATTACTTAAATGGAGTATTTCTTTTCCAAATTTTCCGTTCACAAAAACTGTAATGGGGGTGATTTAATTTCTCTGAAATGGCAGATTTCAAGGCTTTTCACAAGTTAAGGCACTTCTTCTGTGAAAGAGGCCTCTAAAAGATGGCGGGCTGAAACAAAGTGAACTTTGTCTTTCTGTCGTTATTAGGCCAAGTAATTCCTGTACAGGAAGCGGGGCACTCTCAGATTTCTTCATTTACATTTGTGCTGTGTTAGCCTGAACCTGCTCAAGGCCTGCAAGTTCATCTTCTTATCATGCTTTCTGATACTATCAAAATTTGTTTGGGAGATTTCTATCATTCTAATGACTATAACATAGCCATACTTAGCCAAGGTCCCATCTCTCTTGTAAAAGAAAGGTTTTACGAGGGCTCCAATGTGGCAATATACTTGTCCATCCACTTCACGCCATCTATCATTGCAGTAATCCTCTGCTCTCGATAAAAGTGACCAACTCGGTGTTTCACAGCACATCTTATCAGTCCAGACTGATTTGATAGTTTCCTGTAGAGTCCCTTGAATGGTGAGTGAGACCTTGCTCATAGCAAAACAGCCATTGGAATCATTACACAAATGATTGCAGCAGTATCAGCTTTAGTGAGACCGGCGCAATTACATGCACCCTCAAGATGTTCGATCAAGAGTGTGAGCTATCGACAGCAGCAGAGTCACCGTGGGTGGTTTCGTCTGATTCTTTCAACGACCAAGTTCCGCCCTTTGCAGCCCCGTGAAGTTCCAAGGTGGTGTCGTGCAGAGGCTCGAGGCAGGCATGGTGACCGATTGTCACAGTAGCGATGCCCAACTTGCGACACTCGCGGTACAGCTTCACCTGCGTGTCCTCGTCGAGCGCGCTGGTGGCTTCGTCGAGGAGTGCCATCTTGGGCCTCTGGCACAGGACGCGCAGGAAGCTGAGCCGCTGTCGCTCGCCCGGGGATAGCGATTCGTACCACATGGGCAGCAGGGAAGAATCAAGTCCACCAGACCGCTTGAGAAGGTGTCCCAGGTCGGCTAGCTCGATAAGTCTAGAAAAAAAAAAACAAATTAGTATGCAGATTCAATGCACATGTTGGAATCTATGCAAAGTGAATCTTCAGTGAAACGGCTAATGCGAGACACACAACTGTGTTTATTTTCATCCGGTGCATGTGCAATGCCACACAATGTTTATGTTTACATGCTACACCGTTCACTAACCTGCGCTGAATTGCAAACACCAAGTCAGGTGGGTGCACAGTGTGAGACGACGCGGCAATGCCATGAGGACGAAGGCGGCGTGTGATGCTTGTTGAGAAAAGAAGGGTGATGAGAGGTGTACACAGAGACCTAAGGCATATCTAAACACATTTAGGGCTTCTATAGCCCATCTGTCACAATGGTGCTTGACCCATCTAGAGGATAAGCCAAGAATGGGCCCATATACAACGGCACATACCTAATGGCTTGAGAAAAGGGTAGCCCAAGTATAAAAACATTATGAAAATGAAAGAAGCCGTTCGATATCATAGCTGTTCCATTATGACGTCTGTGTGGTTTAGAGATACATGTAAGTCGACATAACATGTGCAGGTTTTATGCTGTCATGTATTGTTTAATTATGCAGAACAGAGGTTCACTCAGCGGCACTACATTATCAGTCCTCGAATGTGACTTGCAAGCCTATCAGTCAAGAAACCTAAAATTGACGTAACACACCAATCCCAGGGAAGGTTGGGAAAGAAAGCTTTGCTTTAAATAGGTGATGAGTGAAGAGGTAGCTGATACCGAGTTTGCACATTTGTGTAAATTTGTGAAGCGAGTTGCTTGTGACATTGACATGAATGCGTTGCTTTACTTTTTGATGATTATTGTGTAGCGGCGCAGATGCATTGGGGTCGCATGAATAAAATAGCAGACGCTCGCATCCTCACGAGCTTGCACTCGGCATGTGCCAGCACCGGCCTGCGTTCAGCAGATTAAAACCAAGTCTGAGACATCGCTCAGGTGTGCTAGGTGAGCTGTTTGCTCTCTTCGGAGGCCTGTCCAGACATATGGGTCCACACTGTCGCCACTGTCATCAATGAATCATCACTAATTTCATGTTATCACACTTGCATAAGAAAAGTTTGCTATGTCAGAAACTTTCTGAACATTGTCACTTCTTTGACGGCAAGAGAAATCTGTCCAATCAGATTACATGTGCAATATGAATAGCATAATAAATTCTACAATCTATCGAAATATTGTTGTTTGCTTTGGGATATAGATGATGCATGTTCAAATAATGGATTGGCTTCAGTAGTGTGATTCGATACAATAGCTGACAACCACGCTTGCTGCTATCATTAGGACTTAGGTGTTGTTTTCCTTTTCGAGCTCAAGTTTTTCCAATAAAGAGTTTGAGTCATTCCAGTCATCATCCTCGCTTACATCTCTGCCTTTGCTGTGTCACAAATCCAAGAACAACTTAAATACTGCTAGATGTACCAAACAATTCTTCAGAACAATGCATTATAGGTGAAGAGGTTCTTTTTCATTTTCCAGCAAGATGATACGTGAGGCAGTAGACATCGGAAGCTGTGATAAACATAAATTTACTATTTCTTATTGCAAATTTAGTAATAACATTTTTAACTATTATATTAAAACTCTGCAAACAAAGCTGCTCAATGCTTGAGGTATGTCAACTTAATAGAAATCCTGAGACTGGCACTAGTTTCATTTATCCTTTCTTATTCTTAATGCTTCGTCACATGGGCAAACTTCAGTGCAGTTTGAGCGAGTGCACTTTACCGCGTCATTTGCAGGCTGCCACACGGGATCACTTAGTGAAACTTACTGCAGAGCGCACTCATCGGCGAGTGTGTTTGATAAACACACTTCGCGGCGGCGAAGTGTGCAGCCTCATTAGCAATGAGTAAATAATAAGTAAAATAATATTGAAAGCAGAGTCATGAGTAATTTTTAATAACGTTTTTTTAATTGCTAACATTACAAGGTAATAAAATGTGCCACACTGCAGAAAAAAACAAAAACAGCAAGAAACCATTCTCGCTCTTGGGATGTTTACCGCCAAGCCGGGTAATGGCCATGCAGTTGTTTGGCGGAACACGTCGTTTGGACTGGTACCTGGTCAAGTCGCTGCCGTCACTTATTTGTACACAATGAACACGAGTTCTGGTCCACACGGCTCTGGGAAGAGCACCTTAGCAACCTACGCCACGCAAAGCACAACATAAATGTTTACGATGCCATCCAGCAAAAGCTGGAAGAGATGGGCCATAAGAAGACAACAAAGGAGGCCAAGAAGAAAATGGAAACCCTTAAACCTAAACTCCCTGATACGGTCGGCCATTTAGTCACGAGGGACCATGCAGAGCCATTGGCTTTCAAGCTGCTCAATAACAGCCGTGCAGAACTGCCTCCACAACAAGTTCACTGTTGAATGACCGACAGCAAATAAGTGTGCAATCGTTCTCTCCTCAGCAGATGAACACAAACAGTACCGTCCAAAGGCCACTCTTTTCTCCACAGAGATGGACTGTCGCATGTTTGTGTTTACATGATTCAGAACACATACCAGCGACTCAACAACGAACCTGAAAGTGCTGGGCAAAATGCGAAATGCCTGTTTAAAATGAAAATCGCTCATGTTAGGCAATGTGTCCTCAAACCAGCGTTTATTCCTTTGAAAAGTCCATGCCAAGTGGTGCACACAGGGCAAACTTTCAGCGACGACGGCGGTGCTAGTGAAAGAGTTCACAAGTAGCTGGCCCTCGACGTCCCTTGAGATGTCCGCTTCACTCTCAATTTCGGCTTCAAGTATCATGTATGCGTGAAAGTGCATCACTTGTGATCCGTTTCCGTGGATGCTACAACAGAATCCACCATTTTTTTCTCAGCTCGCCCAGGATGCGATGTTGTCTTGTCTTGGCTCGTGATGATTAATTAATCTTGTTATTGAGGTTGCAATGAATTACGTCACTTGCACTTAGGTTGCACTTAAGTTGTAAATGCTGTTTCTAACAATAACAAACTGTTATCGTGCACGCATTTTTAAGTTTACAGATATACGCTTTGCCTTCTGACTCCCGATCACCATCGCCACCAATTTGAAAGAACACTTTTCGTTCTCGTGTAAGAGCACGCCGCCAAAATGACACTCGGCGTGCTGAAGTGCACGTTAGTTTGCCGTGTGACAGGGGTATACCAAATACACTAGTACTCAATATAATTTTGTTCCACAGCGTGGAAAGAATGCCTTGCGAGAAAATGAGAATTACAGCGCATATTTCCCCAAGGATATCTGAAAACAAGTACTGCAGCCAAATTCATGCTGTAATCAGGATTCCTACTAAATAAACACGCCAAGAGTACTGTTTAACTTCAATCCACCTTTTTCATGGCAGAAGTGTGCATCTGCTGCGCCCTAGTGCCAAGCACTGTCAAAATTTTGGCATGTGTTTGCATCTTGCGGAGCAGACCGTGCACAAAGCATGGGAAGCTGGCTACCTCAGTGATCTGGCCCAGAGCTCACTGCCACAATAACAAGGACATGCTGCTTGGGCTAACCAGCAACACTATGAATGGGTTCTACATTTTTGGATTAATGTGATAAAACCTGAAAAACATTCGCAGTAAGAAAATTAAATATTTTAATTTATCCAAAGAAATCGAGAGTGTGAGAAGTGCTGTGAGAAGCTGAAAGTCTTCCTTGCAACAACAATCTGCTCGCAGAAAACCTGCTCATCAAGCTGGGCTTCCTAATGAAATTATAACAAACTACTCTCAATAATAAAGCAACTATAACCTTTGCAACTCTATGTACACAATTGTGTACATTCTACAAATGCATTCACTGCAGCGTATTCTTTCAAAACTAGGCATGTTTGTTTAATTAACCTGTATGTTGTGCTTCTGCTGTGGCAATCTGCATGTTCGCAGTGCCATCTGATTAAAGAAGCATTAATTATTTACCAAAACAAACAGCTAAGTCACGCCTGTGGCAGCAATAGCCGGTAAGTGCAAAAAACATTTTTTTCCCCTGGCATTTCTCAAATGCCCTGCGATGCTTATGAATTTGTCAAATGTGTAAAATTCTTCAAACTGTACATATAACAAAGCATATAGCTTTGCTCCTAAGAGTAATTTGGCAGCAGCGGAAATAGTGCACGGTCACAAATGTGTACAAAGCGTGAAAATGCACGTGAAGTGACTGCCGCCGGTCCTTATGAAATGCCAGACCGTGTGCGTAGATTCTCCTCCTTCTTTGTTTTCCTTCAAATATCTCGTGTGTACCCTGCACAACATTCTCGAGGAAAACGTCTGACGGTTTGATGACACATTCAAGCAGAAAAGTGATTGCTTGAGAACATTGCTTCCGGTAACATATTAGATTTTGGTGAAAGCGACGGAGATGACGTTGACTAGGAAATACTTATTCCCGGCGTTCTGACTGCAAATATGAAAAAAAAAAGCTGCCGGATGAATTACTGCAAGAAATACCTTCGTTAGCAAATAATCAGAGGAACTTCTAATAGAGAAGGAAACTACATTTTCCTCCGCCTAAAACGGAGTTCTGCGGCCTGGCCTCACTGCCAGCAAGGTGAATCGTGTACTCGATACAACAACTTTGAAATGCATGTGCCCTAATCTCTTTTTGATTACATCGCAGAGCACACCTACACAGCGTCCAGACATCCTGAACGTAATCATATCTGAAGGAATAGGACAGCTCTTTATTGTACATCAAGGATTATCCAGAAGGACGGAGAACAAAGCGTCTAGACTTGATGCACTTGTGACTATAGTTTGCAGAGGCCTTAATTACATCTGTGCCAAGCGCAAGGGAGCGTTGAAAACTATCACATGAAATTCAAGACCTGCCGCCTTAACTTTTCCTGGAATAAACACGTCCAGTGGCCCAACGCAGATGCCCAGTATGATGCCGTTGAGCAATGGCCTGAATCTCGGGGAGCAAGCAGATTGGTCCAGTTGGAATTCCGAAGGATGCAAGGTTGAGTCGAGAATGTTTTGCTAAAGTTTCAGGTGTCAGTGTGCCGTACCAAGAAGTTGAGTCGATTCTTTAAACATTTCACAACTAAAATCCCTCTGCCGGTTACATGACCATTGAGACGCTTTGTACACAATTGTGTACACTCGTAAAAAATAAACCGTGTTTGTTTTTCCCAACAACTTTGTCATTTGGTCTTATCTGGTCACATAGAGGAGGCTTAGAGTGAAAAAAAGATTCTTTTGGCTGAAAATGGCGAACAGCGTCTCAAAGGGATTAGCTCCTTCCCTCTTAAAAAAGTTCGCACCCTTTGGGACTTGTACAGCAACAATAATGGTCATCTGCCTTGCTTGTGTTTCCTTTCTCGAAATCTCTGTGCCCACTACTTTCCTCTCAAGATTGCTACGTCACGCTGATAACGCACATGCTGTTTGTGACCTGGAATTACCGGGCGCGCAGCGTTAAAGAAAGGAAATGCGGGCAAGACGACGATCATTGTTGTGGGACGAGCTAAGCCTCAAAGGGTGCAAAATTTTGAAGAGTGTTGTCACACACTGGCAAGTGCTGCTAAGTCGATGAAATGGCACATCTGCGACAACCTTTGGCATGGACGCTGACTGTATGATTGAAATGTAGATAAGAAGTGCTGCGAAGGCGTTAACAGCTTCAGAGTGTACTGCACTACTGTTTCAGGTAAGTGTAGCCATGTCGGGCAACGAAACATTCCTCATGACTCGCAGTACACCAGCAAGTCACTCTGGTACCATGCTCTGATCGTGAAACCAAAGATGGAAGGTGGAATTGCTGGTACTATTCGAGAAGCACGAGCACGATAGTTTTCTACCATGACAGTGACAATGATTCTACCATGACAGTAGCCAGGCAAGGAAGTTTTTCGATATCAGATGTATCCTGTTGAAGAAGCTGAGCTTCTAGTTTACTGGAAGTTTTATGACAAAGACTGGCCCGTCCTTTCATGAACTGCACTAGATCTACTGGGTGCAAATATTTTGCAATCCACACTGCAAATTTTGAAAGCACAATCTCTATGTTTTATTCTTTAAACTGAAAAAAAGCACGGTGCAATGAACGATTCCACCATAAGTAAATATGTATGTATATATAATACAATAGGCTGTAATAATGCTAAACCCTTTTGCAAAATTTTTACTGTCAGTAAAAACATTCCTCCAGCTATACTGCATTTTTTTTTCTAAATCAATACTGCTGTTGAGTTATGAGAAAAGCTGAACAACGAATAATGCTAAAGAGGCTGGCAAACTCTAAATTTCATTGCCCCATAAAATAATGCGCCAATTAACTACGATTTCGTTGCAGAAAAAGTAAATTTCGAGGAACATCGTCAGATTTCGCCTGATAAATAAACTGCAGAACGTTCTACAGAATGGCAGGTTTTGTTATAAAGGGCAGAACCCAATTCATGAGACTTTGTTCCACAGAATGGCAGGTTTTGTTATAAAGGGCAGAACCCAATTCATGAGACTTTGACAAGCTGAAGGGTGGAGAACTGCGCTAGTTAGTACATAATCATATGAATTGAGAAGTTTTAATTATCTTGACCAGCTGACACAAATGAGCAAGTGGTTTCGAAACAGCTGACTCCGTTTTATGCTTTCATATTTCCCGAAAAACAATGGGTGGCTTTGTACAAAGCGCTGTACTGGCTCAACCTTTGCTCTACTGCTGCAGCTTTTGGCCTTAGATGGTGATGCTTGTCAATATTAGTGGCCTTGTGTATAGAGAGAGAGAGAGATTTTTTTTAGAGGGAAGGCAGGGAGATCGACCTGAGCTGGTGCAATCTAGTCTGCGATTCTGCAATGCGGAAGAGCAAAGGGGAGTTAAAGTACTATATTGGGTTGGATGATGATCAGGAGAAGAGACACTGTAGTATAGTTTTCCTTTTTAGTATGAAGTCTGCAAGCTTGAATGCTTGCACTGGAAACATTGCTGCATGCACACCAGAGTTCTGGTGATTTCTGGTGTGCACCACATTTCTGGGAAATTAGGTACAATTTTCATCACTTCCTGCTAGTATGCAAAGGGTTAATCCTCTCAGCCCATCTGTAGTGTTTTCTGCACGAGCACAGCAAATAAAATTAAAAATTATAATTTTAAGTTCTTGCCATAGTGTCTACTACAGTCAAAGCTCAATGCAACAAACAGGGATATAACGAATTATCATACATCACGAGGTTAATCTAAGTTTTTCTTCCCATAACAATGTGCAACAAATATATGCTTAAAATGAATATCAGATGAACCAAAGGTACTTTCATGTTGAGTGTGACTTCGTTAGAATGAGGTGTGACTATATTCAGCCTAGCAGTGGTCATTTGGCATTTGTTTGTCACCTGCATCCCTGTTCTACAAAATTACCCGAATAGACAAGTCAAGAACAATGCTTACATCACATTTTTTAGAATGTGATAAAGTACTACTCCAATGCGGAGGGTGTAAACACAGCAGACCATAGCTTTCTATTACAGTGCCTTAAACAATGACCGCATGAACAGAAATAATCTCGTGATCTCAATACAGGAATGACTGCGAAAAATTGCGTATGAAGTCATAATAGACAAGTCACAATTGGGATTTTGAAAGTAAACTTTAGGTGCAAGAACTTCTGGTCCTCGACTTGTCAGTGTTCAGAGACCTGACATGCTTGCTTGTTCACAGACAAATCCCTTTATTTGTAGAATGAATGTTGTAGTAGACAACGCGGTATGAAAGTGCAGCTTAGGAAGTTTTCGTTGATGCAAAGGTAACATCAAAGCTAGTGATGGTTGCCATTTTGTTTGTGAACTTACTCATGGCTTGCAGACATGCACAGGAATTTTACCTCAGTATGTGTTACATGAAATGAAGCTGGAATTTGACACTAGGTCTACCATTCTCTGAGCCTTTATCGCACATATTGTGAAGTCACCCACTGTCTAGCCTCACACACTGTATAGCCTTTCACCGTGCATTTCTAATGTTCAGCCTGTTTGCTCAGCCCATTCATCTCAATGTGGCCAACCCTTAGTTACTGTAGTCAGATAACCTGTATTGGTTTTGATGCGCCTGCTCCTGTTCTCAACCTATGCAACAACAATAACGACAACAAATACAATGAAAAGAAATGCAGGAAGGTCAAAGGCAACCCAATGCTCTCTGCAATAGCAACCCCCATACACTAATTATAGCTTTGAAACATTAATGAAACTTTGTTAATTTGATGCTTGATCCAGACAAAAATGTATATTGTAAAGTACTCAATATTGTACAAATCAGTGTGCATCCGGAACTTCAGTAGCGGCTACATTACCAACCTTGTGCACTCTCTACTTGTCGCTCCCCCCGCCGAAAAACTACACCGCTCTCATCTAGACTCCAGCACATCAAGGACTACCAGGCAACAAAATGGCTCATGCCGCTGCTCGAGGATTCACGGACCGAGTGGACGGAAATGTGGGCCTTACTCTAGAACCCAATGACTCCCAACAACACACCAATAAAGACACACTCATCACATTCCATGAAATTTGCACACATTACAAACACCAACGCCTAACGTATTCACCTCTCTCTGTGTCGACACGCGCCAGAGAGAAATATTGTGGCGCCAACTACAAACTCGCACTTTTCTTACCCCACGCACTTTGCACTTATTCTTTCCCAACACATACCCGACACCCAAGTGTCGCTTCTGCCCTGTCCAGACAGCAGATCTCTCCCATATCATGTGGAAATGCCCCATCAAATATCACCCCCGCAACCTCAAACCATTAATTAGTAGTGAGGAGCTGTGGAAGACTGCCCTGTGCAACTCCGATCCCACCCTGCAGGACCGAGTCCTGAGGTGGGCTGAGGAGGTAGCGGAGGCCTACCACGACTGGTAGGCGGATGTCTGGCAACATAAGATGCTGAGACTGGAGCACACAGACCTCCCTCTCCCCCCCCCGGCCCCTCCCCTTTCTTACAAAGGGAAATAAAAGTTCATTCATTCATTCATTCAACAATGGGATGCATACTGCGCAGGCCATGTGTGGTATTACTCGGGCGATGAGGAGAGCATGGGAAGCATGCAAACACACTGCTGCGCATCAACACAGCAAAACCTGGTTATAGAGAATGATATGCATTGCAATTATTCTGATATAAGTGATCATTTGAATTATTGAAACTTGCATATAGTAACATGTTTTGGATACATCTTTGCTGTATGTAGAAAAATACTGTATGCAGGATAAAAAATGCCCCTCAGAACGCCCTAAAAGTCCATTTACTGCAAAAAATTTAGCTATCTTTCACAAATATTGGTGACTTTTGCTAGCACATTTGACTTGGCAAAGCACAGGCGTAGCCAAGCACACAGTTTGTATTAAGTGGATATTACTTGCATGGTGCCTGCGAGAAAGCAACCAAGCACTTGCACATTGTTTGGAATATCCAAAGATTCAGCTAAACTGGGTTTTTCTTGCTGTATCCTTTTCATTACCATTTTTTTCTGAAACATGTGCTAATGGACGTTCTTTCTCACCTCCATATCTCTCCTTCTTCGTGTGGTGTGGTCTTTGGCGGGGTGTACGGGTAGTATAGCTGCGACCTGAGGCTGCCGCTCCCAAACCATGTCACTTGTGGCAAGAACAGAGAGCCGGCAAACTCTCTGATGACAGATCCCGACGATGGTGACCACAGGCCCTTGAGTATCCTCAGCAAGGATGTCTTGCCGCTGTTGCTCGGTCCGGTGACAAAGACGCTCTTTGGGGGGCTCAGCTCAAGCGTGAGTCCTTCGACAAAGATGTTGTCGTCGTACGGACTTCCGTAGGACATGTTCTTGACGATGAACTGTGGCCCCACTTCTGAAAAATGCAACCCAAGCGACCGATGTGAAGTACTAAGCAGGCAATTTTCCTCTACATTTCCAGCCCTTTATGCTTTCTCTTCTTGTAATTGTAATGGTATAGTTTCACAATTATCATCTAACGAATTTTTTGTGGCATCGACAGGCTAAATTCAACTACAGTCGGTGAGTACGTTAAGTACACATTTGCAAATACACTACAGTCCAACTCAGAGAGAATTTGAATAGATGAACTAATCAGTTTCTTCACTGCTGTAATATCATAGAGGAGATGGACTGCTTTCAATACTGGCACACCTGCAGTCCACGATTGTCGCTGGAGCTTGTACTGAATTCTTACGTTGTCACTGATCATAGTGCCCAACAACAGACCGCAGCAACCAGTACAGTGTAGACTGAATTCAGCATGTGAGCCAGTAACACACACCTTCCAGCATGATTTGGGTTGGCCTTGCTGAAAGCAGGACCAACCCATTTAGAGCTTCTTTTTGAGCATGCTCAATATTACACAGCTCATTTGAATAAGCAATCTGCAAAACTTGGTAAGCAGGCTTCCCCACATTATTTATCAACACAAAGATGATGGACTTCACTGTCATTGCATGACAATGAGAAGGTAAATGACAATGGTAAATGGTAAAATGGTACCATGTCAATGGTAAAATAGCATCTGTAGAAACATTTCCTGCTTTGAACCCACTTTAAGTGCCAGCACTGTAACTTCACTGGCATTGGTCCGACTGTGTGGACAAGCCTACTTCTGCAGTTTAACATCTCGTCTATCAGGTTAACAAGGAACAGCACTTCCATAAGGTGTTGCTGAGTTGTGGAGATCGGCGCCCAAGTTATTCACAAATGGTTGCTTCGGTAAAAATGGTCGCTTTGGTCAATGACCGTTTCAGTTCAGTCACTCACTGCTCAATTTAACAGTCCCGTGACTGGAGTTGTAAATCAGATGAAGTGGTGCAGGAGCAGGACACCGGAATACATTGACAGTTATTTCACGTCACAGTGGTTTGCGAGCAGACGTGCATGCCACTAATGGCAGCTGATAACTAGACATTTTTATGTGCTGGCAGGCAGGTTGCACTTGGTGGTGTGAAAATCAGTTGCCGTGAATGTCTGTGCCGCCAGTAACATGTTGGTCATGTGGCGTCTGCCAATCCCATGTATAAATGTGCCCCAAGGATGACCTTGCCTCCCGCTACCTTGTAATGCATTGTAGATACAATAACTTGGCAGTTACATTTACATGTTAGCCTAAATCATGTCTGTGTTATACCCGTGCCACACGGGCAAAGTAAAGTGCACTTGGAGCGAGTGCACTTCGCGGCTAGTGTCATTCGCAGGCTGCCACACGGGAACGCTTAGTGACACTCGCTGCAGAGCGCACTCGCCGGCGAGTGTGTTCGGCGAACTCACTTTGCCAGCCTCATTAGCAATTTGCTTAGAAGATACATAAAGTGATATTGAAGGAAGAGTCAGGAGTAATTTTTAATAACATTGTTTTAAATTGCTTACGTTACAAGATAATAAAATGTGCCACACCGCAAAAAACAACAAGAACAGCAAAAAACTACTATCGCTCTCGTGCTGTTCACGACCACGCTGGGTAATAGCTGCGCAGTTGTTCGGCGGATCGAGTCGTTTTGACTGTTGCTGGTCAAGTTGCCGTCGTCGTCGGCGCTTGTAAAGGTGGATTGTAAATGTTGTTTCTAACAATAATAAACTGTTTTCGTGCACACACTTTTATATTAATAATTATATGCTTTCCCGTCTGACTCCCGGTCGCCATGGCCATCAATTTGAAAGAACATTTTTCTTTCTCGTGTAGCAGCGCACTGCCAAAGTGACACTCAGCGCGCTGAAGTGCACTCGCTCAAAGTGCACTTTACTTTGCCCGTGTTTTTACTAAGAGCAGCAGTTATAAATTAGGTATATAAGTCGGCAGAATAGGCTGATGCTCTCTCATACCGACTCCCCAATATTTTCGCACGCTGGGTACTCACATTCCTAATCATGCCCACTCATATTCACCAACACTCATAGTCACTTCCATTCACACTTACTGGACACCACACACATTCATACTCACATCCACACCAACTGATTGGCAATGACTCAAATGAATGCCCACAACCCCTGCACTCACTGACAGTCACGTCCATACTCACGTCCACTCAAAATCACCATCACTGACTTTTGGTCATATCCAGATTAAGGAGCACTCACTTCTGTTGATACGTTCACTCACACCCTTTCTAACTAACACTATTTCTTGCCTGTGAAATCCGTGTGAAAGGAGTATGAGTCAGTGAGCGAGTATGCCGGCCGATGGCTAAGTGACAGGCCTATCATGTTTGTTTGCAATACTTTGGTTCAGGCATCGCATGTACTATAAGAGACAGACTTTAACATAGCAGTTAACAACACAATGGCGACAACACAATGACACTAACTACAGTGGCACAATATTATGACTACTGTGGTATGACAATGATTACAGAGACACAGCCACCATGCTGGTTTAAATTCCTACTCGCACAACATGCAACATGAGGTCCATGCAGGAAGCAGCATATTTCCTGTTATCTTCTGCTTAGTTTGAAAGACTGATACCGTTTAACAGGTTGTTTTCTTTGCTGATTCGTCTGCAGGTTGCTGCTAAAAATGGCCTAGGACAAGGTCAGCTCATCAATGGAACTTTTAATTTTCTAGCAATACCATGAACAAGCTGGTTTTGTCTCAGTAAATTGGCATGCTTCTAACAGATGGCGGCAAGCAATCTGTAGGGCAACGTGAACAAGGAAGAGTTCATTCTTTTGGAGAAAGTAAACCATATTGGCAATTGGAGTCTATAAAAGTAATCTGGCCATTTTTGGTCAGAATTCTGGATAAGAGTGTGGCATGGAAGGTGTTGATGTGCCCGTGCAACAATGGGGTTATGAGAGCTGCTGTTGTGGAGGGCTTCAGATAAATTTTGACCACCTGATGTTCTTCAATGTGTGTTTAAATCTAAGTACACGAGAGTTTTATCATTTCGTCCTCCTCAGCTTGTTGCCACTGTGGCTGGGTATTGAAACTGTGACTCCGTGCTCCAGCTGTAGAACGCTATAGCCACTCAGCCACTGGCGCGAGTAAGTATACATGTTTCCAGTGTTGAAATGCAAACATATCTGCACTTGATAGCATAGGCATTCTGTGAACCGACACAGAAAAGCATTTCCCAATAGCAGTCTCTTGACAAATTGGGCGGTTCAAACAATCACAACACAGATGGCATGAGTGGTGCATAGACACATACAAGGTATTAGCCAATTAGCATGTTATTGCAAGACTTGCTGCTTTTAGACCACTGGCAGACTAACAGATAAAAAAAACGATAAAAAAGGAAAGACAAATTTAACACCCCTGTATGTTGTGGAGAGACGACTCTCACAGTTCAGGATTTGGAGTATGGCAAGGTTGAACATTTACTTGGTATCTCTTGGTGGCGAGTCGAACATCTTTGATCCCTCAGTGTTATCTCTCCGATGAACTACTTGCGTTTTGGCTAGCTCGCACTTTGTGCAGCTTGCACTTTGTATAGTGATAAGTGGTGCAAGAATTGCCCTTTTGTGTGTTTTCAATCTTGAGTTGTCATTTCCTTTGCTTCAAAGCAGCTCAGGGGCCCCTAGTCATTTACACAAGAGGAATTTCATCCTTACGAAATGCTGATGTATAAAGGTTGATGTGCATTCAATGACTGCATTGTGTATTTTTCTGTCTTTTTTTCTTGCTTGAAAGAATGACCAAGAATGGTCGGTGAGTATGTTAAGTACACATTTGCAAATACACTACAGTCCAACTCAAAGAGAATTTGGTATCTCTTGGTTGTCGCCGTTGCGCTGTTAACACCGTCAACAATTTTTTCAACACAAATGCCAATAAATGCCATGCATGTGTTGAACCTAATGTTTTGTCTTTTGGAAGTGTTGCTCAATAGTGGTTGCCTACGATCTGAAAAAAAAACGTTGAGACCCAATTTATGCACCTGACAATGCTGTATAGGTAATAGCAAGGCTGAATGAACATCTAAGCAGCATAACTAGGCACATTCGAAGCGCTCGGTATTGTGATCCTGAAAAAGAGGTATGCTTACAGAAAATTGAGTAAGAGGAATTGGGATATATACCATCACTGTCACCGTCATCATTGTGCGGCTTCTTTGTCTGCTTCATCTTTTCCAGGAGGTCATCCTCCTCGTTGATAGCTTCCATCCTCTCCAGGAGAACAGAGATCCTGTGCGTGTTGCCAGCCACGGTTGAAATCCCGCTGGACAAGTCTACCAACTTACTGAAGCAACTGATCAGGTACATGGACACGAAGGTGTTTTTGCTGATGATGCCACTGAGGTCGGCCGTCGAGGTGTCATCGTAGGCGCCAGAGAACAGGGGCACTGCTATGATGAGGAAACTCAAGATGCTGCCTGCGTAGTCCGTGAAGTAGACACCAAGGTTCAGAGGTAACTGGCGGTTATAGACCGACTGCTGTGCCTTGACAAGTTCCAGCAGATGCTCCTCCGTCGAGTCCAGCTCCGCGAATTCCCCATCTAGGAAGGCCACAGACTCCGAGTTTGCTCTTATCTGAGCGTGCTTGTAACGGAAGCGACCTTCCTGCTTTTCCAGTTCGTACACTCTGGGCACAACGCGAGTGATCAGAAGCTTGCTCACAACCGTGCTCATGATAAAGTAGACGAAAACTGCCAGCGGGCCGATGTAGCCCGCGACGTTGAAAGACTGGTAACTGTAGTAGGCTATCGTGAAGGGCGATATGAGCAGGGTGGGCACGATGTCGCTGAGCACCTGACAGAGCCGGTCCACGTCTTGCGTGATGCGCTGGTCCGGGTTGTCGATGCCCGTCTCGACCACGTTGACCCGGTAGTGGACCTTGCGCGAGAAGTACAGCTCTTGGAGACGCTTGGTGAGAAGCTGTCGCCACTGCACGGTGACCGTGCTCGACACGTACTGCTTGCCACTCTTGACGCACGCGACGAGCGCGATGAGGCCGAGACAGAAAGCCGTTTGGTTCAGGAAACCCCACCAGTCTTTCTTGCCGAGGACGACGTAGAACTGGCTAGTCGTGAGCCCCACCTGATAGACGATCACCTCGTACGCGACGGACAAGACGAGCAGCACGACCATCACAAGCACGGCAGCGATATTTGAAAGCACGATGGCCGCGAGTCTGCGGAAGCGCCGAACGAACAGGCAGTCCAAGGCGAGACGCTCCATCTCGGAGCTAGAGCTCTCGCTGGGCTCTACGTGCCGCGGTGGTCCCAAGTTGATGGACGTGATGCGCTGATAGGTACCGGAGGACATTTTTCTTCCTTTGCCCTCGACGACGGTTTCCAGTTTCTTCAAGTGGGTCCCCACTTTCCAGTTAACGGAGTCGATAGGTCCCCCGCTCGAGCTTGGCGCCCATCCGAAACCGACTCCGCGATGAGGATCGAGAAGCGCTCTATCGCGGTGATAACGGGGATCAAAAGAACCGCCTCGAAGACTGCGAAACTCCGCGTAGGGTGGGCGCTCGGCTACCCGCAACAGGGCGGCGCGGAGGCACGTGATATTTCAAGCAAAGCAAAGAGAGAAACTGACGCGAGTGACTGCTGATACGAGATCGTCGAGCTACTCATTTCAACTGTGATGGTTGCCATAAACAAACCAATGGACAAATGACACCGGAACGGATGTTGATGTCTATGGAGCAACAAACCGACCAAGAAGCCAAACCAAGCTGCTTGACATGCAGCGCCATCTAACAAACTAAATTGTAACGAGATCAAAAAATATATTGCCTCAGAGATTTGCGCGCGCCAAGTGGGGCAAATTTTGAAGGCAGTTGAAGAGGCAGTTGAAGGTTTCGTGGCAGAAAAGTAGGGAGACCTCGAACAACGGACACGTACAGAAACAGAGTTCCCAGTAATGGTTCAAAAAGTTTGATGCTTGGAATCCTTTGTAGTTGTGTGTTTTCTCGAAAATAAAGGTAGGACATTAAACAAAATAATAACAAGAGTTTGGTGGCGCAACCCACCACCCTGTTTCAAAGGAGACGCTGATAGCATCCATGCATTGATTCATTCATCCATCCATGGAAAGTTGTTCCAATGACTGCGTTACTCACCTTGAATGTACTTTCTTTATACTGCCCCGTATTGTATGGACAATAAAGTAAGACTGCACAGGCAATAGTGAGCAGATAGCAACAGAAGTTCAGCCTGCAGTAATGCGTGATGGTAGTTTCGACAGTGGAGGTGCGTTGCAAAAGTACAAACCACTGATCTCTATTTTATACAGATCAGTGGAGCTTAGCGGCGTGCAGTGGCTTGCTGGAGACTGCAAACAGATCAGTAATACAGGCATTGGTATATATATATATATATATATATATATATATATATATCACATGCAGAAGCGGTGCAATGACACCGAAGCACCTACATATGCATACAGCAAGAACGTGTAGCAGCGCCAGATAAATGCATCGTTCACTCATGAATGTCGCATTGCGGTGCAATTCAGCGGTGTATTATCATACTTATTTGGGTGGTGCATCGCTTGCATTTTTCGTACAGAGTAAATCAGAAGTACACCTCTTCGGCTGGCGATACTCCAGACAAATAAATAAAGCCGATTTCGTTGCAACATAATTTGGTTCCACGTATACCTCGTTCTTTCGCATGAACAGCCTAACTGCGGTTCTTGCTGGTATCTGCATTCGCTGCAGGGGTATTGGTGACAAAAAAAAAAAAAAAAATCACCGCATATTCACGAAGTAGCCAGGCTCGGAACGAGGTCAACATCCACAAAGATCCATTATGTACTTTCCACGAAATTGTTTCCCATTATCGCCTCGGCAGGAGGACATTTCCAACCCCCCCCCCCCCCCCCCATGCCAAATTGAACAAACCTCAGGCTAGCACACTCAGACTTCTGCAAACCCGTTCGTATACCACTCCCCGGTCCCTTAACAGGATAGACCCTGACCACTCACAGTCGTGCTCCAAAAGTGGTCATGACTCATGCTCTTTTGATCACATGCTCTGGTTGTGCCCAGCCCTTAACGCCTCTCCACCCATCACGAAAGAGCAATGGGAGGAATCCCTCAAGAGCAGCAATCTTCAAATTCAACTCCAGGCTGTCCAGAGGGCCCACGACATCGCGACGGGACTTGGTCTCCCGGTCCCATCGTGGGCGGAGCCACTGACTTAATCTGCGGGAGCCTTCGGCTCGCCTAAATCTAAGTTCCTCAGGACTCAAATAAAGTTCTTGTCATGTCATATCCACGAAGTGAATGATGATGAGTGGGCGAAGCACCGGGGGATCATTCGGGTAACCGTGAATCCCCCGTACATTGCCCACTCGAACATGCAAATGAGTGACAACACATGTGTACAGTATATACAATGTTGTTTTATTGGTCTTATATGGTATTGAGGTGCGGACTTCGTTTTCCCTTCATTAAGACTGCGTTGTGATCAGTGCAGCAGCACGGCGACGCCGGCAAGCGGACCCAGAGGCGGCGAGAGCGCGAGAAGCGGCGGCAAAACGCCGGAAGCGTTCTCTACCTGAGGTTGGTGGCGCCGATGCTCGGTTCAAGCGCGAGCTTCGCGAGCCCTCAGCTCCGGGTCTGCTTGCCGGCGTTGCCGCACAGCTGCAGCTTTGCGAGCCCTCAGCTCCTGGAGCACGGCGACGCCGGCAAGCGGACCCAAAGGCGGCGAGAGCGCAGGGAAGCGACGGCAAAACGCCGGAAGCGTTCTCTACCTGAGGTTGGTGGCACCGATGCTCGGTTCCAGCGTGAGCTTCGCGAGCCCTCAGCTCCGGGTCCGCTTGCCGGCGTTGCCGTACTGCTGCAGCTTTGCGAGCCCTCAGCTCCGGGTCCGCATGCAGGCGTTGCCGTGCTGCTGCAGCTTTGCGAGCCCTCAGCTCCGGGTCGGCTTGCCGGCGTTGCCGTTTTGCTGCAGCTTCCCGCGCCCTAGACTCCGGGTCCGCTTGTTGTCTGCGTCGCCGTGCTGCAACAGCTTTGCGAGCCCTCGACTCCGCTTGCAGTTGAGCCGCCACTCTCGCCTTTTCATCCATAGCAGGCACGCCATTATCAGAAGCGACCGTTATCATCCATGGCTGAAGAGAGAAAGAGAGCGTGCGTCGGGAACGAGCGCTTATATAGCTGATGATGATGATGATGATTGATTGGCATTCCCTTTGAAACGGGGCGGCGACAAATAGGCACCTAGCCTGCTTGATTTAATTAGGTATACTATACATGTTCTTTATCTAGCATTTTTCTACACCTCTCATTATTCTTTTTCTTTTTCAAAAATTTACCTTGTACCGCTACCTATGATTTTAGGAGATCAGGTCGTATTCATCTTTTCCCTACTTTTTTTCCACCAGTACACTAATCGTCTCTTGCTTATCTCTACGGCTGATCTGTTGATGTTTCCTTCCACTTTAAACCCAAACCCTTGTAAGGTCCCTGTATGTTCCAAAGGTAGCGCAAACCATTGTTCAAATAGGAAAGGAGAATTTACTCCCCGCCCTCTACCTCTCTCCTGATTTCTTCTCCGTTTTGCGCTCTCCCATTGGACGAGGCTTCACACGTGACGAATAACCCGCGCGGCTTTCGTTATCGCGGGAAAACGAGGCCATTAGTGAGCGTAGAAACACCGGGGCACATGTGGGCTGTGCGTGAGCGTAGGCTTTTTACATTTTTGAAGATGCGCTCGGCTGCAGCACGATGCCGACTTGCTGTGCTGTTGGATGTTCGAATAGCATTGCCAAGGGGGGGGCAAGCTTTTTGCGGTTCCTCGTGACAAACAAAACCTCAAACGGCGAGCGATATGGCTCCACGGTATCGGAAGAAACAAATTTGACTGCCACCGAGGGAAGTCATTACTGAGGGGGTTTCTGATCACTGTTCTCACCCAGTTAGTGATGAACGCGTTAAGGTGGGTGCGTTCGCGAGTTCACCATCAGCCAACAACTGAGTTTAAAAAAAAATGTCCCGGTTTATGCTCTGCGGCCACCAAAAAGGCGCATTTTGGTGATATGAATACCAGCATGACTTCTAATAAAAAGAGCATAATGAAAGAGTCGTCAATTAAAGAGCAAAACACAGAAAGCGCGTGCACACACGGAAACCAAGGCATACAACTGACAGGGAAAGAAAAGCGCGCGGATGCATTTTGGGAAAAAAAAAAACATACGTTGAGGGTATTTAGCACATAAATGTATTCGCCGGGTTGTGTGTGCATAGTTTGATGTATCTCTTTCTTTTCTAAATGCATCAGGTAAACAGAACACCATTCGATTCCGAGAAAAAATCAGCAGTGGTAAAGGCGTTTAACTTGTTCTACCTTTCGTTTTCCTCGTCTGAGCGATGCAGATTCTACTAATAATTGAAAGTACTACATATCTTACGTAGAAATGTCACGTACTAACAGACTTGTGAAAGTGCGCCCAGAACAGTCGCGTTTCAAGCAAGCGCTTCAACGCGCCGCATGCGATACGATGTGAAGCGGGCGGTAGCGGCCGCGCATTTCGCTCACTGGGCGAGGAGGAAACTGTGCGGAGAGGAGGAGTTTGCGCTACCTTTGAAAAATACAGGGACCTTAAACCCTTGTGCACCGCAGCGCCGCTAGCGGACTCCATGCAAACCAGAGCTACGGACGACAAGGGAGGGACAAGGCTCGGCCCTAAGGTGCTTCGCCCCTAAAAGAAAGCTGATGGGCGCAGCCGGCGTAACGCGTGCCAGCTAGCGTTCAAAACACGCGCGTCCTAAACCGAAACCGCAAGTGTGGTTCAGGTATTGATAACGGCCGCTGGGCTCTAAGGGAGTATCCGCTCTTGGGGTTGAATTCCTTTCTCTATGGTCAGACTTTCTTCAGTTGCTAAATGTCAGTGCACGTAAGTGACACCTCTTTCACGGATATACCGACGGATAAGTAGCCAGACGTTTCTGCGTCTAGATGCAGGCCTCTATCATCTTTCACGGATATACCTACGGATAAGTAGCCAGACGTTTATGCGTCTAGATGCAGGCCTCTATCATCTTGGGCCACGAACGTGGCACAAGGTTTTCCTTTAACTTTGTTGAACTGCTTGTCTAAACTGCAAATACAGATCTCTGCATTAAAGCTACAAGACTACTTTCGAAAATAAGCATGTAGCCTTATATGAATATTATAACAAATGATTAGCACCGTAACGTTTAGCGCAATTTCTTTGTTGCGTTTAGAAGCGTTTCACAGAATTGAAAGGGAAGCATTATGCGCCTCTATCTCCCGCATTGCGGCTGCTGGCTCCTGCTATGTTGAACGATTGTACAACTACTTGGACCACACAGTGAAGGTTAAGTCTGTATAATCCTTTCACTAGGCACCCACAGACGCCGTCGGTATTCCGTCGGTTTCAAATTTCGTGTACTACATTCGAGATGCGACGACGACGTCATGGACGGCGTTCCACATCGCACTGTCGCTGTCACGCGCATCTTCCTCCTGTTCAAGAGTGCTCTTTCTGCAGCAGTTTAATCCAGTGCTGTGTCACACCATGTCTCTTCCGCGTTAAGTTAGAACGCCGTTTGAGGAGCTCGAGCGCAAAGCTAAGCCTTGCTATCGCTCTCAGTGCTTTCATTTCTTGCTCTGACTTTGCCTTTCTTTGTGCCTTATAACTTAAGCGAGGATTTGCCTCCGTGAGATGAAGACTTACGGTTTAGGACTTGTATTACCACTTTAACCTTCTTCTTGTTTATACCTTACTCGTACAGCTCTTCAAAAAAATTGGAGCCTTCAAGAATGGAACGAATTAGCGTTATCGCTATCGCTTCGTTATCAAGAATTAGCGTTATCGGGCTCCGTTCGCATCACATTTTTCTTTACGAGTAGGCTTCACTGCAAAACAGAACGCGGAAAAGCCAGCTTACAAAGACCAAGCTTACACTCATCCCTTGCAGTCGGCTTGACTTTTAACCACAAATGCATTGCTGGGAATACATTTTTACCGGAGCAATTTAAAGAAACAAATAAAAGGAAACCAAGCTCTCTTGCCCTTGCGATGCATCGGACGCGTCATTGGCGAGCATTCGCTCATTCCGGAAGCCGTCTTATATAAAAATGTGAAGGCCCTAGGACCCTTTTCTATTATTTTAATAATTTCTTGCTGTTGCCCCAACGCGCGCGCGAGTCCAAAATTTAGAAAGAATTGGTTTTCAACATTCCCCTCAATGTTGCCTAGAACCTAAGTACAGCGAAACACGACGCTTAAGCTTCGCCTTTAAGAGTGGAACGCGATAGCATTCAAAGATCCCTGGCTGCTTCTCAGGCTTTTTTTTCTCGTATTGTTCGAATTACAATCCGACGCCATCAAGCCGGTATAGTTGTGGTCAAGTCGTACTTTACGATTTTTCTGGCGGATTTTACTTTGGGAAATTCAATTTTTGTTCACTAACGCCTTGCGCCACCCGGAGGGCCTGTATGGTCGGAGTGCTTCGGGTTGATGTGTTTCGGCGTGATTATTTCCGCCAGACGCCGATGCTTCACGCCGACGCCGACGCCGAAGCCGACATCGATGCCGATGCCGGATTTTCTGCGACACGGGGCCTTTCCACCCCATGAAGATGGCTAACCAGCGGAGCTGAGGTCGGTGGCCCCGGTGTTAATCACTGGGTTATAATCCCGAGGGTTCATTAAAGTATTTCTCAATTATGAGGTTACACACAAGTTCGGCTACGACGGAGAGAACGACGTCACTGGCAGTATGCCCGCAGTCCGCCGTTGTCGCTTTGCGTTCGATGTCTCGAGTTTGCTCGGCGGCGTGGTTAACAGCATTCTCCCGCCCATTGCCGCTTTCGATTCTTCGAAATTAAATTGCTTCAAAATTAAATCTGTCCGTTACGTAAGACAATGAATGGCTCATACCCCCTTAAGCAATATGGCTCATACCCCCGTAAACGTGGTCTCCCCATTACGACGACAGAAGAGAAGCGAAATTCTACGCTGGAATGATGAGTGGCAACGCAGCCAACTGTGCAGCTCTGAGAGCAGCTGTGTGTGTTTTTTTTTTTAGCGTTACATCGCCGGCGCAGGCTAGCGTATACAAGCTTCGCTTGAATAAATAATTATGCTCATTACCTGGTTTGTTCACTTTTTCCTCAGCTCAGGCAGGAACAGCCTATTATAGCTAGAGTGTCACTATAGTCTAGGGTTTCAGGGTGACGCCTAAGTTGTTTCTCGTACTGTGTATATATTATTGCTCTTCCTAGTGCATAGTAGATGTCAAAAAGTTCCATATAGCAGTTTTAATTGCACTGGAAGCCTTAATTAAGGTTTGCGCTTTCCACTGAGGAGTTTTTCGCCACACAACCTGAACTGACCGATTTCTAGCAATTTGATTCTTAAGGGAGTATTCTGAAGACCGTGCTTGTAACAATAAGTCCTTCGACTGATTCACAAGACCGTGGCATCAGGCGCGTAAAATTAGCGACTGCAAGTGGCCTACCACGGCAAACTGCACGATCAATCGGGCAATTGCAGATTGCCCTGTCAAAAAATGCCACATGACACATTGACGCATATGACAAACATACCGGCCGGTGTTTCCTCTTACTTTTTAGACTATACAGAACTTTTAGAAATCGCATGCGGTAGATGGCGTAATTGTAGTCCTTGTGCTGGGTTACTCAAAGAGGCAGGAATTACTTGCAGGAGAAATCGAAATGAATATTTAACTTGTTAACACACAAAACACGCTAATTACCTTTTTAAATATTTACAGCACACACACACACACACACACACACACACACACACACACACACACACACACACACACACACACACACACACACACACACACACACACACACACACACACACACACACACATATATATATATATATATATATATATATTGCAATTTGCGCATTCTACCGGCGACTTCGCAAGGCTATTTCAGTGCTTAATTGTTGTGTTTTTTTATCCACTTCGAACAGATTTTGAGAGTGACACCAGTTTCGAGACATTAAACCCCAAAGTGCGGATGAAATTCATTGGCGTTCCAGTTACTTTTGTGCTTCAATGCATAAAACGGCGGTTTGTTAAAAAAGTAATGGGAACAAAAGTGCATCTTTATCGCAAGTTTCAAGGAGCATATCGTCAAACCAGTGAGATTCTTAGAAGTCGTTGCAAATGGATGTGTCTTTCAAGCTCATCACGGCTACAATGCGCAAATTGTAATATGTGCCGTAAAGTAGATAATTAAAAGGTTAATTAGTGAATCCTTGTTAAATAGTCGAATACGTATTTAAATTTCTCGTGCGAGCAATGTCTATACCGCTTCGAGTAGTCTAGTTCATGGGCTACGATTACGCTATCTACCACAGGCGATATTTAAAAATGTTGTATGGGCAAAAAGAAAAAAAAAAGAAAAGATCCTGTATGGTTCCTGTAAGATCCTGTAAAGATCCTGTAAAATTCTGTAAGATCCTGTAAGATCCTGTAAAATTTCCTGTATGGAACGTTGTTCAATTAGATTATTGTGTTTGTGGCGTGTTATATGAGATTTTTTGAGTAAGATGGCGGGGGAATGATGAAACTTTAAGTTGTACTATAGGGTGGCTAGTTGTACTAACTTGACATTTCCAATTTTTCATTTTTCGCATTAAATGAAGCTCCACATGTCATCTGCAATTTTTCTTCTGGCGTTTCCAGATGGATTCGTTTAACCAAAAAAAAAAAAAGTCGACAATTACGTCACGCTCATTTAAATGGACGCTAAAAGCCACACTAAATAAGTTTAGAATCGGGAAGAATTTTTTTTCAAGACTCTCTTTTCCTAATTATTCAGAGAAACATGTTGATTACTATAGCGCAGAATGTCAAGGCCAGCCGTCGCGCCGGTACGTCCAACGTTACTATAAAACCGGATGCGTACGTTTGTACGTCAGTGTCACGTCGCGCATTTTAAAGAGTGTTTGACTCTTTTCTGAGCGGTATAGAAGCTATCTCAAAACTCGTCAGATTGAGTATTTGATTCCTTTAGAATGCAACGTAATGCTAGTTCATTAAAAAAAATAGTTCGACACGAGGAGACGTTGTGAAAATTTATGAAATCACGGGCGGCTATATAGACTTCAAGGTGGCGACGCCATACAGGGTGTTTTTTTTTTTTTTAGCTGCACCAAATTTTTAAAATTAGAAAAATACATATGTTGGTCACGTTATGTTTACCATTCGAGTGCACCCACTGGCGGCCTCTAGACACAGAGCAAGTTCCGCACTTACGTGCGTAATTAGCGAAGTTACGCTAATTAACTTTCTAATTATCAACAATAGGTGACTACAGCAAATGAGTACTTTGGGGCCCACATGAACTCCGCTATTCAAAATTTGATCGTTGGAATAGGTAGTGTCGAGGACGGGCCCCTAAGTACTCATTTGCTGTAGTGACCTATGGTTGATAATTAGAAAGTTAATTAGTGTAACTTCGCTAATTACGCAGGTAAGTGCGAAAATTTCTCTGTATCTAGAGGCTGCCAATTCGTACACTCGAATGGTAAACATAACGTGACCAAGATTTACATTTTTCTTATTTTAAAAATTTGGTGCAGCTAAAAAAAAAAAAACACCCTGTATATATGATCTGTATTTTGTTATTGTGCGTTTTCTCGCTTACAGACATTCCGCGCGTGGTATGAATAACGTTATTTCCCGATCTTGTTTACACTGAATCGGTTCAGTTGGACAAAGTATTCGTCTACAACTCAACTCGGCTCTCTCATAGCCCGCATATTGCTTTGGGACAAGCAGTTGACCACGTAATGACGCACACTATACGTCCGTCCATTAGTTTTTCGGAAGTGCCGCAAAGGCCTGAAGACAGCGTTTCACGGGTAGCATACGCATTATTTCCTCGCAGTATGAACCAACTCGCCCAACAACAAGCTTTATTGCATACGAAAGCTTTGAAAGCCGTTGAATGTCCCTGAGCGAACGAAAACGTTGGCATAACTATTTACCGATGACAATATCTTGCCGTTATTTGTGCGAACGTCTCGCATCGAACTAATGGACTACTAGCGACGCCTGTCGCAGAGCACGCGCGAGCCGATAGCGTAGCCTCCGAGCGCATGATGACAGATCTCGGTGGCCATGCCAATAGTTTCGAGCTTATAAGTTGTTCCACAACGAGGCGCCACCTACCAGTCTTGCGCACTCCCAATCGCGCCACATACAAGGACGAAGCAAATAAGCTCGTCCGCGGAATTTGGTTCCATCGTGAGATTCCAGCTTTAATTGGTGAAGACCTGCGTACTTCACGCAAAAAATAAAGGTGAATGCGGGGTACAGATGTCAATGTTCTAGTTTTCACGGATGCATTGGTTAGCTGCATTAATTCATGGGTTGATACAGAAGGAAAAGATGCAGATGCACCGAGGCAAAATTTTCGAGGTCCACAGCTACGACACTAAAACAAGACTTCGGCAAGATTGAACAGCAATTCCCACAGAATTTCAAAACACGCAGCTTAGTGTTCACACCCTCGTGATGAGTGGTGTGGAATTCTATTTCATACCCTCAAGACCTGATATCAAACAATTAAGGATCAGCGTGTCCTAGAAAGGTGACATTACACTTGATACCCAATATGGCTGAACTTGCAGTGCGTATAGGCTCAAACTAGGGGGAGGGGGGGGGGTGAGAAACTAGGTGAGAAAACTAGGTGGGGCGATGAAGTTTGGAAATTTGCAGGCGCAAGTTCGAATCAGCTAGCGCAAGACAAGGGTAATTGGAGATCGCAGGGAGACGCCATCGTGCTGCAGTGGACATAAATATGGCCTGATGAGGATGATATGCTCATCATCTTCATCAATGATATGCTCATCATCCTTGTCTAGAGCGTCGTGTTATTACGGTGCCCACAAGAAACACCCATATTTGGTCTGTACCTCGGTTTCGTACAACCTATAAGTACCAAACTTTGGCATACAACGTCCCTACAACACTAAACACATATGCAAACACAACCAGTTGGAGTAAAAAACAGTTACGTTCATACTTTTGTTCTATTGTGTGCTAGAAAAGGATTAATTATGTGTAAATGATATCGACTAAACTGTTTCAACTATGAATATATTATTCATATTTTCTTTTTGTACATTTGTGTGACTGATAAATATATTGTTACTTGTAAATTTCCATATCCATTTCTTTGTGCATTGAAATTTTAGGTGCATTTGTGTGATTTATGTATATGTTCTGTAATCTGCTTGTTTTCACTTTACCTTTGTCACGGCGTATCTACCATCTCAACCTGCGCACCTTGTACAGCTGCTGCCATGTACCGGTCACCTGGGCCCTGCCAAGCCGTTTTCACGGCTTTTAGCCCAGCGGACCTTCCAGCTTATTGTCTGGTAAATAAAATTTGAATTTGAATTTGAAATTTGAAAACATATCAGTCGTGAAGAGCGCAGATGAGGTTTAAAATGTATATGAGGACCTTGTTTGTATTGGTGCGTACCTGCAGCAATATCTGTGATAGGACTCAGGAGTACCACTTAAGCGGCGTGACACAACGGTAGTCCGCAAGAATTAAGCCACACAGTCTTTCGCAAGACAAAAAGAAGTGTGTTACGAGGGGAACTTCAGCAGATGCTCACAGCCGGAATCATCAGGTCATCAACATCGCCATTCGCACCCTCGATTACGATCGTACTAAAGCAAGATTGAATCTTTAGGCTCTGCACCGGTTGTCGACTGATACACGAAGCAGATTACTTTTGTTTTTCATTGCCTATGCCTAGAACTGATAAAATAATTGATGAAACAGGTGGCTGCCAATGATCTTCTAGAATCGACTTGTGCAAGGGCTACTCACAAGTATTGCTGAAATAAGAATACAAACAATACACAGCGTTCGTGACATCATTTGATGTTTACTAACACAACAGGCTATCATTCCTAGGCGTCATCGTTGACAACAAGCGATACTGGCGACGTGCGGTTGAATCTGTAATGGCTTCGTCAGTTCAAAGGCTCAACGCCCTTCACTGCATGACATGTGTACGTTGGGATAACCATCCCATGCCCATGCTGAAACTCAAAGCTCGCTGATAACAAGCCGCATTTTCTACCAGATGCAGTTGATATCACCATCGAAGAGCCAATTCGAGCGATTCGAGACAGTGCATAGAAAGGGACTTCGTTTGGCGAAGGGTGTTTCTTACAAACGGTCACAAAAGAAGCTGAGTCTCTTCCGCTCCGTCTATTGGCATCCCAAGCCTTGTTGAATAAACTATTAAGGCTTGGTGAGTCTTCCGCAGGCAAGTGCGACTGCGAGCAAGAACGCGCTCCCACTTTCACGTGGCGCCCCTGAACACCTTCCGACTGTTAGGTTTTGAATGGCCTAAACGGAGTCGCCTGGACCCGCCATGGTCTTTTGAAGATGTTACCTACAGCACAAGAGCACCCCAACTACCAGCGAAACGCACCATTCCAACGGCCAAAGCAAACTTTCTTGTGCCGCTGCACATGAGTACAGCGTGCAGAAGCCAATTGCAAGCCGACACAGACGGGTCGGCGTGCGTACATACACACAGTGCCGCAATCACCACCACTTTGCGAAAACTAAAGGTCTATTCTGCACAAGACGTAGTCATTCTCATGAACTCAAGGTCAGTGCCACAACAATAATATCGTGGTATGGCTCGGGAAAGGCTTACTGGGCAATCTCTGGCGCTCCTTAAATACATTTGGAGCAGAGGATTCAAAGTGAAATTTCAATGGATTCCATCAAACGATGGAATTGAAGATAATGAGAAAGCTGACGCCCGAAGCGCTGTCATGTGCCCCAAGTTGAGAGCTCCAAATAATTTGAAAAAAAAAAAAAAACTAAGGACGCAATCCGCAATTATTTTCGGGCGCTCCAAAAAAACTCCACATTAAGCATGTGTGGTCCAAGGAGTTACTCACGAGCACGCTACCCTGCTGTTGTATCGCATTAGAACCAATTCCGCTTACACCCGGGCTTGGTTGTTTAAGACATCTGCTTCCCCGCTTTGTGCTTTGTGGTGAGATCAGTGATGTGGAACGCTTTATCCGTTTATACCCGCAGTTTGACAAGGAAAGAAAGGCGTGGCTTCACAGTCTGCAAAACAAAAGTTTAAACACGCGAGCTATGAAGATGTAGTGTACCCTGAAGGGCCCGTAGTAGTCAGAGAGAGAGTGCTACGACTGTTGCTGGCCGTTCTTCCAGACACGGAGTTGGGAAGAGTCTAGTGGCACATTCTTGCGAAAAATGTGTGAAATGCCCAGGCGGAACAACTGCCGGCTAAGCATGCCAGGCTAATCCATCTGCTGCTACATCCCCACTAACACCACCACCACCACCATTTGGTTTCAGAACATGAAGAATTTTGTACTGGAGCATTTGAATGGATATATTGCTGCAATGTATATATTCATGACATAATCGTTTAGTCGCGCATCAGAACAGTCCACGAAGAACACCTGTAATAAGTATTGTACGCTTTAGCAAAGCGAAGGTCAAAATCAACCTTAACGAAAGTGATTTCTGCAAAAGGATGGTCATCTTCCAGGACATTTACATGGCGGAAAAAGCGCAAGTTTAACACATACGGACACAAGAAAAGACGCTCGTCCTTGTTTTTTCTTCTGTCTGTATGTGTAAAAGTTGCACGTTTTCCACCATGAATCTGAACCCGCCAAACTTTCTGCCTTCCTCGACAGTTTTCAATGGGCAAACAAAGAGTCACTTAGGAAGAATCCGTGAAAATAATATCAAGATTGGAAGAACCCCATAATTTGCATTCATTTTGAGTGGGTCTCGGCTTGGCTGGACATTTTACTAACACAGAAACGCGTTCCTTTTTCTACGGAGCGAATTAATGATTTGAGCAGGCCTACCAAGAATTCGTCAAGGCGACATCGTGGCGTCCTATTTTATTACTGCCATATTTTGAGAAACTGCTCAAGCTTCTCTCTTTGTAGCTGGCATGGATATCTACGAACGAGACAATCTACAGCTCTCTGGGCAACAGTTAAATGTTTTAGGATATTATTCTTACACTTTCAGAAAACCCGAAGAAAAGTAAATGAAGTAAAGTAAAAAGTAAAATGAAGAGTAACAAGATGAGTGAGTGAAATACGACTTTGAGGTTGCACATTGGCCTCCACGGTAACAAGCTGCCCCATGTAGATGTATAGACTGCACATACTGAAGAATGTTACGAGGGAGAAAGTGCCCGTTGTAAATATCTGGATAGGTACGGAGGTATCACGCTATGTGAATTGGCAAGTTTTACGTTCCAGAGACGTTGCCGAAAGATCCTGCAACTCTATCGCGACAGCCCAGGGTCGGGAGGCCATGATGGCTTGTGGAAAACATGCCAATCTCAGCAGCGTATTCAGTGCGAGAAACGCGACAAGTGATGTCTGCGAATACGTAAAAACCAGCAAAAGGCAAATATAAAACTCGTGGAGCGGAAATGACTATTCCAGTTTACTCGAAGTTGCCTTTCGAGGTTGGGCACCTGTTTTTCCGAAGTTAAAAAGAAGTGTGAAACTGTGGGTCGAGCGTAAGGCTTCATTGTTGCCATAGATCAGTGTATAGCAGGATGGTGGCAGTGAAAGCAGGGAGAAAGGATGCTACAGCTTTTATTTCGCCCATGAACCATGACATGTTTAAAGGCCAACTCCGGCGATGTTGCGAGGTCAGCGGATGTCCATGAAATCGCTTTAGATCAGTGCACCAAAGTGCATATAGCAGCAAGGAAAGTACGGAGACAGGATGCTATATACAGCTGTAATTTCGCTCATGAACCGCGACACGTTTAAAGGGTAACTCCGGTGATTTTTGAGGTCAGCGGACATCGCTAAAATTGCCGTAGATCAGTGCACCAGAATGACGGCAGCAAAAGAACGAACACAGGACGCTATACGAGTATGTACAGATAACATTTCGCTCATTAGCCGCGACATGCTTAAAATACAACTCCAGCTATTTTTCGAGGTCCACGGAAAAATTCGCTTGGTACGCTTCTCTGCAAACTTCCGCCATTTCTTAAAAACAGCAGGGCTGAGAGTTGCGGATATATTTTTAGAAATAATCTCATTAATTGCCTCGAGCCACCTGCCTTGCCTTCCTCATCAGCTACTGGCAACATTGTGTTGTGACGTAAATGATGACATACGCAGAGCACGCTGTGAATGAATGGCAGACGACATTGTCGAGGAGTCGACGATCGTGAGCATGTGTTTGGCGTGAGAAGCTGCTGTCGAGAGAAGTTACGTTATATGTGGACGGGCAAGTGTTGATGCGTTGTTGGCTGCGCGAACTTTAGCCCTGGCCAGCCGCACACAGTTTGAGCCGATGTCGATCGCGTTCAGCAGAGGTTAGGCCTATCACAGTCGCCGAGTTCTTGCCTTTGCTACCGGCGGACTTGACGCTTAATTAAGCCGCCAGGATAAAGACACCTGCTTTGATAGTTCAGTTTCGATCCTACAGACTTGAAATCAAACATTCTTCATTTCGCGCAGGGTACGCATAAAAAGCAAGAAGCGGCGACACGGCACACTATCAACATCGGCACGTTGCTGTTCTCGAGGGCTACCAGTGGCACTCGCTGGCGCTTCCCTAAATTAAATCTGACTACGTACATGGAAGTATCTGTACGTAATTGTTATGCTGACTCATTATTTAACTTCCTAGATGCACTGTTTGCCTCTTATCCTAAAGGGCAACAGACGGTAGCCTCTTTGATACAGCAGCGTAAACTGCCTCGTACAGCTGCCGACGTTGCCAGTACTGACATCGGCGTTTCCGCGAGAAAACTACGCAGTCTCTAAATGAGTGATCATACGCGCAAAGCCTTAATCTATGTCTACATTATGGAACACATGAATAGGAGATTTTCCTAATTAAGCCTGGCAACACTGATCGCTCCGCCATCCTCCATTATTTGGTCGACTTGTCTCTGGCACTCGAATCGCTTATAGGTGTTCTGTTCGTTTCTCCTAGACATTGAGGATATCTATAAATATCCATATAAATCCATATTACAAATAGTAGACGTACCCACAAATATAAAAAGCTCCGCCGTGTTATGTTGCAGGTACGTGCACAAGGAAGCTGATTGGACATATAACCGCCATATAAATACATATTGCCATTTAATAAATGCTCCATAAATGAGTTATCAAGATGAAATTTTGTACGTTCCCCTCAATGTGCGAGAATAGTTTAGCGTCTTTCTATTGACAGGAAGTACACTGCATATAAAATTTCAGTAACGTAACTTGCCGAGGAAAATGAAAGCTCGCGTGTTGCTACGCGGCATATCAGGGCCTTTTGCAGAGGGTTTGCTATATTGAACAATGCGTTCGCAGCAGACGATGTGTGACAGGTGCAACGGACAGAACGACACACAAGTGCGCGCACACGCCTGCGACGAGGAAGTGCAGTGTGCTCATTCTCCTGGACGTCCCACCTTGCACACGTATCATACTAAGTTAACGAAAGTTTTAAAAGTAAATTGTATCAGAAAATAGGCAGAGTAGAGAGCACATGTGAGATGCAGACACAATAGTTTTCGAACTATAATTTGAACAAACGAGAAAGCACAATTCTGTAATAAAGAAACTGAAAAAAAAGTCCTATGGGAAGACTATTATTCATGTGTGGTCCGAAAAAAAAAGTATATGTGTCATGTTGTTACAAAACACATTAGATGTATTGTGATCGGCAGTGCAGCGCCTTAGCCGCGGACTACCTCGTTTCCGAACAAAAATTATCTGAAATTTTCGACAAGCCTTCACTGCTTAACCAGAACCTACCATTCTGCATTTCACTTCGGCAAATTTTTAATACAACAATCACTGCGAGTTCATTTCGTGCTCTACAAATCTCCGGAAATTTAGCGTGTTCAAAGCTTAGTCGCATAAAGTTTTCACGAGAATACTTTAAATTACACCCAGGGCCCAGCCGACATGGCATCCTAAATATTCAAGAATACTTAAAATGTAGCCAACTGATACTTCAAGAATACTTAAAATGTAGCCAACCGATATGACGAAGCGCCTACACTTCTACGACGTCAGTCTACGATGTCCATAAAGTCTAATGCCACAGTAGAATGAACGTCAATAAGACGACAGCTATTTGATATTTACAAAATGCACGTTAGCAGTGCGGGCATTACATTTTATGACGAGGCGTAGACGAATGGATCATACCTGAATGTTGATAGCATAGCAATGGTTCACTAAGAGACTCGCAGTGATTCCGGAGAGCCTTACGATCGAGAGAAGAGATGCCTACAGCACTTCAAGAGAAAACTGTGGCTTCAATACACGCTGTGAAGGTGGCTGGACAGCGAAGCTGTACACGACACCCACAACGATTACCCATTGTGACGTAACTTGAATTAACACATGTGTCTCTACAAATAGTGAAAACAGAGACAAGTGAAATGTACTTAACCACACCCTTTATTACTTCACAACTGACATTATATTCACGCTGTTCTTCTGGCGTCTTTACTTTCCGTGGTCTACCCATGGTAGCCTGGAATGAACTGAATGAGTTGCTAGACCGTGGTGACATCACTACTCTATTTCCATGCTGTTGGGTACTTTTCCACTCGGAGTAACTTACGCAACCGTAATCTTTACCGGAAAATACACGCGGGAGAAGGAACGTGCTTCGCATTATTCGCAGACGTCATTAGCATACATTATACGGTTTGCACTTCACACGAGAGTTATGAATGACGTCAACCCCTTTCGAAGCAGCTGTGAACCTTATCTTTACCGGAACGCGTCGGAGGGTGTTCCCATTGTTCACACGCGCCTTATCATCCATCGTGTGGTTTTGATGCTTGTTTTGTGGTTTTTCTTTTGAAAACGAGTGCTGAGCGGTAGGCTGTGAAACCATCATTTTTTCTTTAACTCCCTCAGCAATTTGGCCATTATGGACGTCTTTCTTACTGTGTTAGTTTTTATTAGTTATTACAGTTAGCCCGAGTTAAGTCGTAGGCTCGGTTTGAGTGGTGAATCAAATTTTATGCGTAAGTGTCAAATGACGCATTGAGCGAAATGCAGCTCCAGTAACGTGAAACCTTGGGAGGTGCGAATCATGCAGTGATGCACCGCTAATGGGCTCATATTGCACCCGCCGTGGTTGCTCAGTGGCTATGGTGTTGAGCTGCTGAGCACGTGGCCGCGGGATCGAATCCCGGCCACAGCGGCCGCATTTCGATGTGGGCGAAATGAAAAAACACCCATGTACTTAGATTTAGGTGCACGTTAAAGAACCCCAGGTGGTCCAAATTTCCGGAGTCCCCCACTACGGCGTGCCTCGTAATCAGATAGTGGTTTTGGCACGTAAAACCCCATAATTTTGGGTTCATACTGCCTTAAGCAATGACTCATAATCGCTTAAACGCGGCCTCCTCATTACGACGACAGAAGAGAAGTGACATTCTACGCTGGAATGATGAGCGGCAACGCAGCCAGCTGTGGAAGACGACGACGAACGCGGGAGCGCTCGGCATGAGCGCGTGCCGAGCGCGAGCACGAGCCGCTTGCTTACCGCGACGTTTTTTGCTTACGCCAACGACACGAAAATTTACTTGGCTGACAGAGGTAGACAGCTTCGCTGTAAAATCTTGCAAGCGGAACAAAGAGCGAAGCCACAAGCTTGTAGCGAAAAGCTACATTCAATACGGTGCCATCGAAACGTTGTCTTACGCAGCTCGGTATACAACTAACTTTAACGAGGTACTGCTCGCGTGCACTATTTTATATCAAACTAGATAGTGGCGCTAAAAAGCTAAAATTCCTTCGTATTCCATAAGGATGGCCTGAGTGCCCTGAGTGCCAGAGCGCTTGGCTAACAGCACCACCTCGGGGCAGTCGTGCTCGCGAACCGCATTACATTTCTTTGTTGGGGAGCGCACCAAATGGGACGGCCGGAGCAAAATCTGCCAGCGCGCGCAATCTCAGAGGTCGTGAAAAGGCAACGCAATACGTTTACCTGCATCTCGTTTGACCAGAAGCGTTTGACCAAGCACTCCCTCGCGGTGTGATTGCATGTGGATTTCTTGTGTTGCTCCCATTGCTGAAGTATCGTCTCATCGTTCCTGCTTTATAGTGGGCGTGAATTTGCTCAAGTGTAGAAAACACGTTTGCAACCACCGGCGCGTAGGCAACATGGCGAATGTGACGTGCTGACCGTTAATAGAGAGTTTAGATTAGGGGACGCAAGTGGCTTGCGTACGCAAGAACTCAGGGACCATGGTACTGCGCAATGCGCAGAGGGATCTGCGCATGCGCAGTTTAGTGGCCCCCTAGTCCTTGCGTACGCAAGCCGCTTGCGTCCCCTAATCTAAACATAGCGACGAGAAAGCACGGAATCAAGATTTTAGAGAAGCGCCAGCCTTTGCTTTTGAACAGACGGGGCAGTACTTTGATCCATCTGCTGAAGACCTGTGTGACTATCAAGCGCGGCACGGCAGGAACTTACTTCAGTGTGAGCTCGTCTGTCGTTTGAAGTGGCTCGACGCATACTGAGGTGGTCTAAATGCACACCACGCGCTTGTCGTTAATGAAGTGCGGGAACTTACAAGCAGCTCGTCATGCCGAACAAGCAACCTGCAAAAGTTCTGCACGTGCACTGGGATGCACTGCACGGTAAGTGTTGTTTTCTCTGTAGATGTAGCGCATGGCATGGTACGCGAGGGCAAAAGTAAGGGGAACGGGCGCAGCAGCACGTTGCTTTGTCACGCATGTAAAACGTTTTTTTTCCTGAAAAAAAAAAAAAACGAGTTTTGTATAATGCGACACTGCGACCAAAAGCGAGTGTTTTCCTTTGGTCTCACGCGATGCATTCCAAACGCGTTAGTCATCCCATGGTACGAAATATACGACATACATATTGGCAGATTAAAACAGCAATATCCGAGACTGCTGAATCAGTCGTATGGCGGCAACTGCTACTCAGATGTTGACAGCACTTGTGTCAAGCTGGTACCAGAACGCAGGCTCACATGGCTTAGCAAGAATCGCTTGATGGCTCATTTGTAACGTAGCATATTTTTTGACATTTGTTGACCGTGTGCACCGCGCCAGTACATATAGCACGCCCAAATTTCCAAGTTGCGAACGCGGGAATGCGCGTGGTTTTGACGCTTCTTATTGCTTCCACGTTGTGCAATCCGGGTTATACGGCAGCGATATATAGTATATACAGGGTGTCCCAGCTAAATGTAGCCAATGTTTTAAGAACGACGGAGTGTGCTATGAGGCTGAAACCAACTCAGTGGGGTTGAGGATCGCCTGTCCTAGTCTGAAGTATATTTTTCGCTTTGGAAAGTAAACTAATTAGTATAAACTAATTGCCTAACTTTTTAAATATTGGCTTGACCAAGAACGTGCCAATACGAAAGTTGCAGATCACATTTAAAAATGGCCGACTGAACTGTCTGCAACTAAGTACCATTGATGGAGCTTCTTGTAATTACCTTTAAAGTGCAGCGGTTCCAGGACGGGCTTGGCGTGTGAGATGGCCGCAAGGTACGCGCCAGCAACTCTCGCTAATAAGATATGATCGCGAACGAAAAGAACATGACAATTGCATTTTCCTTTCCGATTAAACAGCTGTGCGGTCGACATTTACTTAAGCCCGAGCTTCCTTTCTATTTTGTTTCTTGCCTTGTGTGTTCAGGCTTCATTCCACAAGTGGCGCGAATGATATGTTTATGCCACGTCACGCCGAAGCGCGGCACACCTTCATCACCGCTGCTCGCTCTGTGCGCCCGATCGCGACAGGGCACGCGAGTGAGTCTCGAAAAAAGGCATGCAAACAATGTTCTTTACTGGTCGGTCTATCGGTATATACATCTTTTCGCATTCGTTTGTCGAACTGCTCCATGGTGAACCAAGAAAAGCAAGTGAATTTTCCGGCACTATACGACTGTTTGTGCAATCCACAGCCCAGCAAGTGTCCGGCAAGATAACCGTCGCAAGCCCTGTGCCTATCACTTGAGAATCAGTCCATGAAGTCATTTTCGTCGACAAAACTGCGGGTCTTTCCTTCGAACCGCTGTAGTGTATTCTGAACCACTACTATTGCCCCAACACGCGAGAAATTATCGCTCAGTCCCTCAAAGTCAGTAGATTAATGCGGATTATGCCATGTATCACGCACTCGCTTGGCACATTAGCCCTGCGGTAATGGCGAGGCAGTTTAGCTGCAGGTGGGAGCGAGGGCATTCTGGCCACCGTAGTGAGGTTACGCGCAAGTGCATTGAAAAAGGTGTATTTATGGTTAACTATAAACTGAAAGGCAGTTTCATTTTCATTCCTCGCCACACTATATAAAATTGATTAAGATTTTTTTCTTTAACAATGTTCATTCCCTTAACCGCGCTTGAATCACTGCTTCCATAGCCGTCCTTGACGATGTCGGTGACTTGGTTCTGTGCCGCTTCTCACCCGAAGCTACTCGACCCATTTGAATGAACCTAGTCGCGGCTCCCAATCATGCCACTCTTTTAGCACTGTGCGGTGCAATGCAAAACAGGCGCGCTTTCAACATAACTTTATTATATTAGTTACTATTTTGCGTCAGAAACGTGCTGTAGCCGATTCTTATGCCTCCCGTGAGCAGCGACCGACGCGAACGCTCGGTTGTAGTGATGGACTGGCGGTGAACCGACCTGGAACCGGCGCCGGTTCTGTCGCAGATCTGCCGCAATCTGCGCGGGTTGGTTGTTTGTACGGCATCCGACCCAACGCCGCATCCTGTCGGAACTTGGAGTTCGGTTGGGTGTGGTTGTTGCTAAAAGTAGAACACCGGTTTGTTCGCTGGATCGTAACCTGTGTCGCTTCAGCCGCGTGTAGAAAACGAGTCCGACTTGGAAACGAAGAAGCAGCGTCCCGTCGTGCTCCGAGCAAGTATCCTTACCTCTGACACCCACCATATTCGCGGAGCCGTTAAAACGTCACGGATCTCCCGATGAGCCGCTAAGAGCGTCATGTTTATGACGAATGTTGCGAGACGCTGCCAATTCAGATCAGCCACTCCCGGCTGACTTTAACACTATATACTAAAATACGTTCCAGGCAATTTTCACCAATGCTCGGTCAGAGGAACCTATGTATAGCGTGGAAACTGACACAACCATCTCGAGTTTGAAATTTGGTGTCAGTGGTCCTTTAAAGCTCTACAAACTCATGCCCCTACAAACATGCTCCTACGACTCATGCTCCTACAAACATGAAATCTATTCAGCCCTTCCTATAGGACTTGCGGGATATTGTGCAACATTCCTGCATCATTTCGCATACCTGGTTGAGCCGCTACGCAATATACTCGCACAAGGAGAAACCTTCAACTGGTTGGATGAAGGGCACCACACTTTAGATCAGTGCGCTCGCCCTGCTTGCACACCTGTGATCAAAATGTTCAATGTCGCGTTACCGGCCACTGTCACAACTGATGCCTCTGACGTGAGCTTAGCCCTGTAATTCTGAACGTATCATGTATGCTAGCTACGCTGACCTTGTTGCCTCAAAATGTCGATCTTGAGCGCAGGAAACTACACTCCGAGTCCACAGTTGCGTTTTTGAAATGCTAGAGGTTTCCTTCCTAGCTGTGGATTGTTCAACACACCAATTACTAATTTGCTCACTACTACTCTAATTACGTTTTGACTGAAATTACATTTTATTGTTTCTTTTGGTACAAATGTGATCTCCATGGCCAGAAATAAAGGCGAATAATTTGTTCGAACGTTCTGTGATGTGGAACTGTGTTTGGGCATTACAGGATTAAGTGCAGTTGCATAGCGTAGCATTTACACCTAGGACTTACTGCTGCAAGAACGTAGTCTGTAGGCGAGCGCGAAACGTTAGCTTGTTGTTAACCTGTGAAAAGTGGCACGTCTATCCTAGAGGTAGTCGGTTTTCCCTCCGAACTGATTATCAAGCGGTAGTTGTTTTCTTACCACTTGGTGACTCAGGACGGCGACCACTCCGTATTTCAAGGTGGTCAGCTGGGCTTCTTTACAACTTCAAGATTGAAAATTGCCGGAGAATAATGCAGCTAGTGCCTCATCTACAATTATATTGCAGGACTACAGTTCCATTAGCTGATAAGAAGATATATGTAGTCTCTCTTGTTACGTCGGTTGTAGACAAGCAGACAGTTCAGGCTGCAGATCCGGCACTTAAAAACGCCATGGAGCATGTACATAAATTTACATGCGCATTCACTACTTCTCTTCTCCACATCATCATCCATCCCAATACTTTCACTCCCCATCCCTCATCCTCGCTACAGAGTAGCAGACTAGAGCGCACCAGCTCAGGTTGACCTTTCTATTTCCTGGCAATAAAAATCTCTCTCTATCTCTTTCTGTGTTTAGCCCTAGAAAAGGTTTTAAATATAGATCATCTTTGTCTTAATTTCAGGTGCAGCTTGAATTATCATTCGTAGATGGATTACTGGTGCCTCTCGAACGTATAGCCGTCCCTGACATTCTCATGCCCACTTTTTTTTTGCAATTAGATCATGCGTCTGATCTGGGTATTGTTGGCAGTAAGGAACTTCTTCGTGAGCGCTATTGTGACCTCATTTAGATAAGTGTGTAAATCGAAGAATGTGTGAGGCATCGTCACGTCTGTCAGTTTGTAGGTAAGTCAGCTAAACCTTGAATAACTGCTTCGCAGCCAGTACCGGGACCTTCATGAGGGGCCATGGCAAACGTTGAGAATGGACGTAATCCACTGAGCATTTCTCTCGATCCAACGTACGCTATCACCTTGATGAACTATTATCCAAATGGCCTGAAGTGGTATTTACTAACTCTAATACGACAGATAAAGTTATTCAACTACTCTCCTTCAATAGAGAGTTTCTGTAGCAGATAGTCACAGATGAACATCAGTTTACCAAATCACTTGTAAGTACCTAGAGGACTTGAAAGAAGCATAAATAATCATTTTTAGTCGCACTTTTACACTCAGATTAATAGTCTAACCGAAAAGTTTAAGAGTGTTCTCAATTAACAAATTGCGGTAGCTCAACTGAAAGAGAAGTCACTGAACAAAACAATTACACAATTCCAACTCTTTACATGATTGCTGTTTGTGCAACAACTGGTGTCTCGCCAGTTCACTTACGGAAGTGATGATCAGTAGTCAAACAAGGAATGTCGTTCTTGCAGAAGGAATGTCGCACTTAGAGAAATTAGACAGCATGTCAGACAGAGGCAACAGTGGACGAAATAGTATCCTGATAAACCCCGAGGGGCCTAAACCTACCTCCGTCGAAGTAGGCGATACAGGTAAGGTAAAACTCCAATGGAAAGGCTCTCCAAATAGGTATAGTAGTCCACTTAGAGTCAAACAAAAGAGGAAAAAAATGCAATGACCCGAAGCTTGTGCGTATATACCTAATAGTTATCTTGCAGACAGTTAGTTATCTTGACTTGGCATCAAATATGGATTACTCCTTTAGCAAATTATTTCGGTACATTTGTTTTAGATAGGCATTCTGACAGGTAGTCTATTCCTGATAAGCCATGTGATAGGCATTCTGTTCTGTCTCCACCCACTGAATGGGATGGATATTTAGATCAAGAGGGTCAGCTTGATGTAACCTAGGGCATTCAATTGGGACGTCAGGAAAAGAATACCCGTCAACCCTCCTGCGGGGAGCGTCTTCCTTTGGGGGGGGGGGGGGGGGGGGGTATGCTGAGACCTAGAGTGAAGTTTGGTTGTGCCGTTAGATCGCCGATGACAACGAAGGTAGGTCTGGAGGCGCTGGCATGCGAAAATCTGCGTTATCAGTTCCTTGCCAAATGCTTTGCTCTGAATGTTCGCCTTTACCCCTTGTGGTATGTTGTAAGGTGTTTGTTTCAATCCATCCAATGTGTGGCCAGTTCCCTTCATGTGTACGAGCCATGTTTTGAGGTAACAACAACAACTTCCGTTTAGCGCCACTGACGTGCGACCTACTACTAAAGCGACTAGCCTATTAAACGGCATTAGCCCTGGACCTTGTGTCTCTGCAGCTGCAATACACCAGGTATGACTGCTGTTCTAAAGGCAGCACGACTCGAAGTCGAAGACCTCCGGTATGACTCGGACATTACGTCACATAGGCTGTTGCAGCCTGTGTAACCCTCGGGGGCTATGCTGTTTAGGGGCCACGTAGTTTCGCTACAGAGGAATTTTGTAGACTTGTGTTTTATACTTAGCGTAGAGTGCTATGTTATTTTCGTTCATGTTACTAGTGCCTTTCGAAGTTTTGGATTCGCCACTGGTGCGAGGTTCTCCGCAGTATGGAAGCTGTTCATTGCTACGGGAAGCTCGCTCGTCGTATCTAATGCAGTTCCTCCAGGGAAAGCGGACTTTCTCAAGCCTTAAACTTCAGACGATACTAGCTGGTCACCATAGCTGAGTAGCAGGCAACGAATGAGAGAATCCAATATTTTTATGATAATGATCTTATCGTCACGGTTGTTCTGAACTCATAAGAAATAGTTAACCACTTAGGAGCACTACGAGGCATTTCGGGTTTATATTCTGCCATTCTATTGGAGTTGCATTGAGTGAAATTATGCTTTAATACTGTACTAATCATATTCAAGGATTTCTTCTACTGTTTAGGACCGCACAGAGCACTGTGTGCTAAAGTTGCTGTATAGTGTGCTGTAGGCGCATGTTGTATTTATTCTAGTATAAATAATCGGGGAAGGGATTTATTTGCCGAGTACAAACAGATCCTGTGATATGACTTCTCATGTATCATCTGCGATAGGCTGTCGTGTGGTAAGTGTTGTTATATAAAGGTGTCTCAGTATAGTACAGGCTTTATGCATGTGTGCTCTTTCTCTCGGAAGGAGACATTGGTGCGTCATGTTCCCATCTGGTTTACGCGTACTTATACCCGTAATTTAGTAATTTAGTAATTGTGCTAAATTACTTGGGGCGCTTTGACGATTGTCGGCATTTTTTCTAAGGTTTCTAGGTCTAGGACCTTCATTTTAAGCAAGAAAATTAAAAAGAAGTCCGAAATAGTACGTTAATGCTCCTTTAAGGTTAAAAAAGGCACCTATAGTAACCACGAAAGCTGAAAAGCGAAGGAAAAAAAAACGCGATACCACTCTGCATTAATGCTCTGATGTGTCACCACAAATGAAGTCCTGTACACAGGTCGCGTTGTTCGCTAAAGCGCTGAATTTGCAATAGGATGAGGGACGTGTCTGCTGCAGCAAAAGTCCGGAAACAACACAGCAAATTGTAATAAAATGCCATGAGATTCACCTAGCCAAGACCGTTTTCTCTTCCGGAAGAGGAAGCGAAAGCGAGGCAGAAAAGAGACGGCATATCGGATGCAAATGGTGGGAACAAGAAAATCCACCGAGTTCTCACAGATTACAAAGAAAAAAAAACAATAGAAATGAGAATTCGTTGCTTTCTGAGGCCTAGCTGGCTGCCTGGAGGCGGGAAAATACAGTCAAACCTTGTTATACCAAAAGGGGATATAACAAAATAATGGATACAATGGAGTAAGTCAAATTTCCATTAAAATTCTCAGATTCATAATGCTGTACATGCAATAATTGATATAACGAAGTAATGGATATAACGAAGTAATTAATATAACGAAATAATTCTGGCTCCCCTTCAACTTCGTTACAACGATGCTTTACTTTACATGAGCAATAATAATAATAATAATAATAATAATAATAATAATAATAATAATAATAATAATAATAATAATAATAATAATAATAATAATAATATAATAATAATAATAATAATAATAATAATGATAATAATGATAATAATAATAATGATAATAATAATAATGATAATAATAATAATAATAATAATAATAATAATAATAATAATAATAATCAGCCTCTATTTATGTCCAATGCAGGACGAAGGCCTCTCCCTGCGATCTCCAATTACCACTGTCTTGCGCTAGCTGATTCCAACTTGTGGTGGCAGATTTCCTAACTTCATCACCCCACCTAGTTTTCTGCCGTCCTCGACTGCGCTTCCCTTCTCTTGGTATCCATTCTGTAACCCTAATGGTCCACCGGTTTTCCATCCTACGCTTTACATGGCCTGACCAGCTCCATTTTTCCCAATTAATGTCAACTAGAATATCGGCTATCCCCGTTTGCTCTCTGATACACACCACTCTCTTCCTGTCTCTTAACGTTAGGCCAAGCATTTTTCGGTGCATCGCTTTTTGTGCTGTCCTCAACTTGTTCTCAAGCTTCTTTGTTAACCTCAAACTTTCTGCCCCTTATGCTGCTCCGGTAGAATGCCATGATTGTACACTTTTCTTTTCAGCGACAGTAGTAAGCTCCTAGTAAGGATTTGGCAATGCCTGCCGTATGCACTCCAACCTAATTTTATTCTTCTGTAAGTTTCCTTCTCATGATAAGGGTCCCCTGTAGGTAATTGACCTAGATAAACGTACTCCTTTACAGACTCTAGAGGCTGACTGGCGATGCTGAATTCATGTTCCCTTGCCAGGCTATTGAACATTGTGTTTCTCTTCTACATATTAATCTTCAACCCTACTTTTGCATTTTATCGGTTAAATTCTTCAATCATTTGTTGTAATTCGTCCCCATTGTTGCTGAATAGAACAATGTAATCTGCAAACCGAAGGTTGCTGAGATATTCGCCGTTGATCCTCACTCCTAAGCCTTCGCAGTCTAAGAGCTTGAATACTTCTTCTAAGCATGCAGTGAATAGCATTGAAGAGATTGTGTCTCCTTGCCTGACCCCTTTCCTGATAGGTATCTTTCTACTTTTCTTGTGGAGAACCAAGGTAGCTTTGGAATCCTTGTAGATGTTTGCCAAGATATTCCCGTATGCCTCCTGTACTCCTTGATTAAGCAATGCCTCTATGAATGCTGGTATCTCTACTGAATCAAATGCCTTTTCATAATATATGAAAGCCATATAGAGAGGTCGATTGTACTCCGCAGATTTTTCGATTACCTGATCGATGACATGGATATGATCCATCGTAGAATATCCCTTCCTGAAACCAGCCTGCTCTCTTGGTTGACCGAAGTCAAGTGTTGCCCTGATCTTATTGTAAATTATCTTGGTGAATATGTTGTACAATACTGAAAGCAAGCTAATGGGTCTATAATTATTGAATTCTTTATTCGATATAGGGATGAGTAATAGCGCAAAGAACGGGACGTGCACACTTAGACGAAGCACTGTCCGTCTCAGTCTGCACGCCCCGTTCTTTGCGCTGTTATTCGCTTTTTCTTTTCAGACATGTAACACCCGGCCCAAATGAGCATTTTATCGATACAGGGACATGTGACTACAGAAGAAAAAGTCACAAGCCTGCGCGACACACGCAGCACAGTCACAGCGTAAGCTGGTGGAGCGGCTCAAGAGTAGCTCCAATTTCGGCACCACGCACAACAGGGCAAAGTATCTTCACCTCGTTTTGACGAGAACGATCTGAACTGTCCGCCCGGCGTCGACAGCGAACTGCGGCTTTTAATGCTCTCTGCACAGCAGTCTGCTGAGCCTGATCAAGCCTTACATGTCGGGCAAGCTGCGTTTGCAGACACCTTAACTAGATGGTGCCACTATACTGGTGGAGGCTCGGGCAGCTCGGGATCGCGTTGATTGCGCACCTTGTCTGAATCGCATCTCGCCGTCTGCGTCTGTGCACGCTGCGTTTGTGCGTTTGCAGGCGCCTTACCTAGATGGCGCCACCATACTGGTGGAGGCTCGGGTCGTCTGCGCCTGCGCGCCTGCCTAGGGAGTTTTTATAGGGAGTTTTTCCGCTGCCTGACAGCAAGCGCTTGCGTGGCTCAGTGGTAGAGTATCTGGCTCCCACGTAGCGGGTGCGGGTTCGATCCCGGCTTGAACCGGGTACTTTTTTGCATTTCAGGCGATAGCGGTTACGCGGCGGCGGCGGCGGCCGACACCATCGCGAACCGAAACGGCTATTGGAACGAGCCATAACAGCTTACGCTGTAAAAGATGTCCTGACACGACTCAGGACATATCCAAATGGAATGTGAAGATGTATACGTGGCCAGATCGAAGCACATACAACGTCAGCCTTCCAGAAGCGCCATGGTTCAAAGCCTGATGGCAGAGTAACCGGTCAGCTGTCGGGATAAGCAAGGGATCATCTAAGTATCGGTGGCAAAAAAATTGAAAGGAAATGAAGCACCGTGGGATTGTCTGTCACAGGCATATGCAGCTTTGCGAGATAAAGCCGAGATCGGCAGAATGCTTGATTACGATTTGGTAAGACGTAAGTAGCTCACACGCGTTTGTCGCCACCCCTGTTCAAAGGGGATGTCATTAGCGATTATCGTCTGGTGGCGCCGTGTGGTGGGCGCACGGTTCCCCTATAATACGGCAATGTCCGCAAAGATTCAACTAATGTGACGAACACCGGCGCTATAATTAGGAGACAGCAAGCTTTCCAATTTTTGCGCAAGGCTTGCGAAATAAAAACTTCAGTGGGTAATTCAATGAATAAAAAGCTTATAACGAGAAAAGCACCGTTTATAAAAGGTGAATAGGTTCTTATGCACCTCATACATCGAGGGGTAAAAAGAGAAAAGGAGAAAAAAACGAAAGAGAAAGAAAGATCAAAGTAAAGTGATTGGACGAGGATTAGGGCTAGCCTTATGTTGAACCATAAGCACCAGTTAAAGCGTACAATAAGCGTCTGTAAGATATAATTTTGACCCAGAGGCGAGTTCATCAAAAGAACAAAAACTTGAAGCCTCCCTACCGTGAAGTCATCTCCTGTCAGAGCTAAAAAAGAAACAAAAAAGAAAGAAAAGTAACGCGGCGTTGTTCAGAGAGGAGTGAAGGGACAAAAAGAAATGAAAATATCCTCAAAGGTGTACTAAGCCGCACGAAGTGGCTGGAGCGGCGAATTATCTCTTAGATGAGTTAATTTGCTTTGAGCATATAAGCTCGCGTTTAAGGAAAGTTCCAGCCTTTTGCTGGAACGCAGCATAAGCAGCTATAAAAACTCCTTGTTCTAAAAAAAAGGCAAGAAATAAAAATCGAGAAAGAAACAAAAAACAAAATGAGCAAGTGTGTACTTCTCTTTATGGTCTTTCTAATCACAAAAATCAGCTTTATATTTCAGTTTAATGTGGACTGAAATGGTAGAAGCTAGCAAAATTTAATTTCCACGCATATCCTGCATCAATATAAGGACACACACCAAATCATTTATTACCAGGAGAGTATATCTTTATAAAAAGCTAATTTGCACTTGTTTTGCGTAGTGTAGTTTATCACTATAGCAGAGAAAATGAAGTTCAAACTTCATATTATGTGGGGATGTTGTGATAGACACGGGCTGTGATGATGGATGTGACGGTGCTGCTTCTAGAGGCGGTTTTACCCATGGCAGATTCGGCCGGCAATTGCTCCGCCCGAGCATCCCTTTATGCGTCACAAATGTATGTGTCACCATGAGTTCACCAATCCGATCTCGCGTAAATTTCGGTATAACGTGCCACACTTACTTTTGTGTGAGTGAGTGGTATATTTTGAATGAAATTTGAAATGTTCACAACGGTTTCGGAGGGGGGGGGGGGGGTGTCGCCTGCTTTCCACAAACAATGAATTGTTCGATGATCATAGAATGGTAACATGCGTTATGACAAAAAAATTTCTGGCAATTCACCCCATTTTGTAAACGTGCTGACACAGTCAAACCACTCAATAGAGTAAAACAAAACAGCAATATGGCGCATTACGTTCTTTCCGCTGTTAAACGCAAGTCAATCAATGCAATCAATGTACACCCAAGGACACTGAGTCTTACATATGTACATTATCGTTTTCACTAAAGAAGGACAAGTGCATACTAAATGTTATACAAATACACAATACCGCTATAACTAAAGAAAGTTATTACAGCTTTTAGAGCTAATCGCTGCAATGCCACGTCATTCTATAGCCCAAGGAACTTTTCTATGCCGAAAGGACGATCATCAAGGCGTTTCACTATTGCCCTCGAAGCATATCCTTGCTGTTCCTTGCGCACTATCCGCTGGATAGGCTAACGTGCCCGTTGGTGACGAGGCCATCTTCTCCTCGTGCTGTCCAGAAGTCTCTACATTTCAGACCAGAAGCGCTCGCAGGACCAGATGATCAGGACTGCGAGTGAGGAACATATAATGACATGCCGACACACCTTTATTGATTGACACTTCTTTCGCGCTTCCGTTTGCGCCTTTGTGTTCTTTATCCACAGTTCAAGTCGTCTGTTGCTCATGTCGGCACAGTGCGAATTGCGTATTCACCCTAGGATAAACGCAGTCGAAGTTACGTTTTCGAAAGTACGTTTACTCGCTTGGGTAGTTTTCACACAGACGGTCCCCGGAGTTGTTGGGTTGAGCATTCGCTTATTTATAGACGCCATTGCAGTTTTCAGACATTAATAAGCTCTTCAATAAGCTGGAAAAGACTCTGTTGAAACGCATGAATTCAAGTTGACTCGTGCTTGAATTTGAAGGTTGGGTCGGCATTTCATTTCTACTACATTTGGTGGCATATCATGCCTCTACTCAGGGTAACTAAACCAAACTTATTGGAACGAAGCTGTCTTCGCGAATCGTGAGGAGGGGTAAAGGTTTGAAGCCGAAAGGAGGAAGGCGTGAGGAGAGATAGTAGTGGCCCGCCGGATTGGTTGATGCCGGCGATGACGTCTAAGGGTGAGGCGAGAGCACCGAGCGGCGTGGATTCGGTGGCGCAGGTGATGACGCCATCATGCCGCGGTTACGCAGTGGAGAGAGCACGCGTGCCTAAAGCACCGGTGATTGGTCGGCCGCGGCGGCGGAGAAGACGCGACAGCCTCGCTTAGACTGATACCCACAGTGCCTGTGCTTGTATAATTTTAACACAGAAGTGTTTAATGCCGGGGTCCGCGATAAACATATTTTACTCGTTGGCGCCGAACGTCACATTCGTTACATCCTGTAGCGGATGTGACGCTCGGCGCCGAGTAAAATATGTTTTAAGGCGAAAGCCTTAGATCATGTCCAGCCATGTATAAGAGATGATTAGTGATTAGCCAAGTAATAATGATTAATTAGTGATTGGGTTAAGGTGAATTAAGGTCGATTAAGGATGATTAAGGTAGATTATGGTGGATTAAGGTGTAATAATAAGGATCAGGATGGATTAGGGGAATTAGGGTGGATTAAGGTTGATTAAGGAGGATCAAGGGGGATTAGGGTGGATTAAGGAGGATTACAGTAGGCTTTACAAGGCTTTCACCTTCGCGTCTCTGAGGCGATAACTAAGGTCATCTGGGACTTTCGTTGACTTGGATGGCATCGCCTTCTAGGAACGGGGAAGCGAAGTACTGCATCGTGACACTAACGAGCGCCGACATCGAGCACTACGGTAGTCACAACGCAGCGGAAGCTCCAGCGCGGTATAGCCTGGTGTTGGCACTTTTCGCACATGGTTTGTCTTGCGCGTCGGATTAGCCTGTGGCACCTCGTCGCCTACGGAGTGCAGCTTCAACATGCATCAGCAGTGCTTGCACGCCACCTACTCCTTCGCTTGCGATGGCAACATCTAAGAAAACTGCTGCACTAAGCGGCGCAGAAAGGCAACGGCGTCGACGGGCGAATCTCGCTTTTGGTTCGCGAGAGACACACCAGCGTGAAGCAGAACGCCTTCGCGCGTTCGCGGCGCACGCTGCGAAATCTGCCACTCGCACGCCTAAAGCTGAGCGCGACGCAACTGGCTACCTAAAAGACTATGGAGTAGGACCAAAATGCCCGTACCGTCACCGAAGCGACTCTGCAGCTGGACGACGCTCGCAAACAGCACGCCGCTCGCCAAGCGAACTTGCAACACGGTCGCCGGCTCGGAAATCATGTGCCTTTCGCTGCAGCGGACCGCGAGTTCACGAAGCAAGCATGCAACATCTTCTCTGAAGACACGTTTCACTTTCGTGTTCCACCGATTCCTATGAAAGAGGGATCAACCATAACGTTTTATGCTATCCCAGTAGCGTAATTTGTTGCTCTAGTTTAAATGCTTTATCTCCAATGTCCTTTTGACCAACTTCTCAAGTAATGCTTAAGAAATTTTATAATGGCTGTAATTGCTATTATTTCACCATATAACTTCGATATCCTCCAATAATAGACGTTTTACTCAATGCAGTACGACCCACATAATTTTATTTATTCCTTTGGTGCAGCACGGAGGAAGGTTATTGCATCTCTGTGATAAAATAACCTTTTTATACAAGGTGACTATCGCAACAGCATTGATGATGTCCACTTGATCCGCGTACGTCAAACGTGCGCGAATCTCACTCACTCACTCACTCACTCACTCACTCACTCACTCACTCACTCACTCACTCACTCACTCACTCACTCACTCACTCACTCACTCACTCACTCACTCACTCACTCACTCACTCACTCACTCACTCACTCACTCACTTCACTCACTCACTCACTCACATCACTCACTCACTCACTCACTCACTCACTTCACTCACTCACTCACTCACTCACTCACTCACTCACTCACTCACTCACTCTTACAAGTGACATATCTGTTTCGTATACCCTGCACTGCTCTTATTTTAAGTGCGAAGCCCTTCAGGGGCCCGGGCTGTCGGCGTGTATTGTGATTGTGATCTCATGTCGTCGTGGTCACGCGAAAAAACAGGTTCTCAAAACAGAGTCAAAACAAGTACAGAATTGGTCAGAACCAGTTCATAATAAACTAACATGATTCACAATCATGTAAAATATAGGAATAATCAAGCATTAGGCGCCTTAATTAGCTGAAACTCGTGAAAATTGTTTCCCAAACGCCAGTGTGGTACCAGCGCAGCACACGAGAGGGCGCCACCACCCCACAAGCGCTCGATTCCTCCTCACTCCAGCGCTACTCCAGCACCCGATCAGCGCCTGCCGTGTGGCAAGAGAGAAGGAACAGGGCTTTATAAGCAGTTGGCGCGCTCCGGAACTTCCTTTGTGCCATGGACGCCGAGCTGCAGGCGCGCATCGAGCTACAACACTGGCGCATCACTGCTTCGCACTTCCCCAGGTTTCACGTCAGTGGAGCAGCATGAGCGCTGGATTTGAACAACGCAATCGCAGGATTTTTATTCTTTAACCTCTTCATGTCGCCGCGGGTTGGCCTTTCCGCGGACTGGCTTATGCACAAATATGCATACTTCAAATACTTATACACAAAATACTTGTATGGGTCATCGTGCCAGGTATACTGGAATGTCGTAAGGCAGGAAAAGCCCAAATAAAACACGGACAGCGGAAAGAATGAGGACATTATTTTATTTGTGCGTGTTAAACATGTTTTATTTGAGCTTTACCTGCCGTAATATGTTTTCATACCAACTATTTTGGATACAAATCCTAGTTCAGTATACTGGAATATGTTTGCGGGGCTGTTGCCGCTTGAGTGACACTATTTGCTTGCCTCTGCCTTACGGTTACGTATCTAGTGCGTGTCGATATTTTCATCCTGCTTTGTTTTCTTCTTATTGCTGGCCCAATTTGGATATTTGGTGTTTTGGTATAGCCGGTTCTTAAAAGAACTAACTTTACAAAAAATACACAGAAGAAAAGCACACAACTCCTGTGCATCACTCCAGATAGTTCGCAGCAAAGCGTCAGTGCCACCTGAGCGACATTTTTTACGGTAGTACTGAAGAACTGCTTGAATACTCTGGGATGCAATGCATATAAGCTCTGGAACCATGTCACCGCATTTGGTGATTAGAAAAGCACACGACTGTCGGCTCCCTTCTCCTACAACACTAACGCCTTTCACGAATACCCCATAATTCTCTGACGCGAGAGGAGGCCGTAATATGGCGAAAACTCCAAACGAACACATATCCACATTTTAGTCTTTACCACGCCATACACCCTGCGCTGTATTCCCATAAATGTCCACACTGTGATCAATGTGCAACACTTTACCACATGGTATGGGCTTGCGCAAACACACCACAGCTAACATCCATAACACACCCCACCACACGGCAATGGGAGGCAGCGCTGTCCAGCTCCGACTCGACGGACCAGCTCAACCTGGTCAACCGAGCGAGAAGGGCAGCTAAGGCCGCTGGACTCCTGGACTGGGGGGACCACCCACTGCAGAGCGGGGGAGCTACCTACGCTCGCGTGCTCTTTTTATTAAAGTTTATTCTCTCTCTCTCTCTCGGCTCCCTTCTAGAGTGTTTCACAAGAATGCTTTAGTGGTAGTCTACTTTTCTATACCACTGATGAAGACCTCACAAGTATCCTCCTATCTCAAGGCGACCCACTTCAGATGCCAACCCCTCTTAGCTCGAAAGCTGACGAAGAAGGCGGCACTCAGTTGGACTGAAATGGGGCTAAATTTATTGAGGTGGCCAGATTGAGGCATTATTCACCATTACATAACAGCCGCTACAAATGTGGAGCTCGTGTAGAGCATGTTATAACTAGCTAACTAGAGAACGAAAAATAAAAGAAAAGACAACGATCAGACGATTGTTTCCTTTGAATAAACATTCGTATGATGAACAGTCGAACGACTGTTCTAAATATTACGTGCTGACTGTATATTGGGTTGTACTTTGAATGGTTTGCGGGGGAGATATTTAAGCGTTAAAGCTAACTCGGCTACTCAAATAGTTTCGTATGTAAGAATAAAAAAAAAAAAAAGGTGGGAAGAAAGAAGCGTACGATAGAGACATGACACTGGTGCCATAACCAACGCAGGCGATTGATTATACCACGTAAACTGGGGCTCGCATTATTGTTCTTAAAATATGGCTACAATTATGTTTACAATTAAACTACAATTCAATGAACAAGTCGTGTTCGAACACTGCTTGATGAGGCGGAGTTCTCATTTGTCGATCACCGTTGCTTTGCCTCACTCGGTCTAACACGCACGACAAGGAAAGAGCCCGAGAGACAGATCGCTATAACAGACGCGCATTGCACGAAACTACACGCTAGGAGATAACGGACAAACTGGTGGCGAAGGGACGGTATAAGTACAGGTATTACTCAGCCAGACGCGACAAACCATCGCCGCCTTTCGCCCGTAGCGACGTCCTAACGAGAAAGGCCGGGGCGTATTAATCTCTCGCGACTCGGGGGCGCAGATACACGGAGAAGGGTCATATAAGGAAGGGACTGGCGGGGAGGGGGTGTTGAGACCCAGGGTTCCGAGTAAAAGGTCTGCGTCGTTTCGAGCGAGGAGAGGTGGTGAGGTGGGAGAAAGCGAGGATGAGAGAAAAAAAAAGAGGGAGGCGCGAATATATATGGCCACCGCGAAAGGGAGAAACAGACGACGACTACAACGACGACGACATCTTGGTCGGCTCTGCGTGGCAGTGGAAAACCCTCCCGGGGTTACATACTTTTTTTTCTCTCAGTGCCCGGAAGGTGGAACGCAATTACGACGAACCTGTGCGGTGGCGTTCCTCCTCCTCCTCCTCCTTACCACGTTAAACGAGCAACGCGAGTTTCTCGTAGAACGAAGAATGAGCGCGAGAAACAGACGTCTTGGAAAGATGCACGGTTCGTCGGCGGCAGCCGCGAGGGAAGATGGCGGCGGGCGAGCGAATGTCCGTATAGAGAGAGCACATAAGCTGGAATGGGTGCGGCGCGGTGTAGGAAAGTGAGGGTAAAGAGGGACTATAGCGATCTGTGACAGCGATCGCGAGCAGCGCACTATACACAGCGGGCCGGCGGCGTCCTCTGCCCATTTCGCGGAACAAGGTTTGCGCTCTCTCGACCCGCCTCCTCGGGTGTTCAGCTCCTCACCCTTTCCGCGCACTCGTTCGTCCGGAGCTGAAGTGTGCATGCAGCGAAGCGTGAACAAGACTGTCGTCTGCTACGGGTTCTCCGTAATGAAACTAGATATGGAGGGAAGGAAGGCAGCGAGCAAGCCCGGGGTCTGAAGCGAGGATGTAAGACGGCGACAATTGGGGGGGGTTGCAGAAGGTAGGGGGTGGGGAGGTGACTAAGGAGATGTAATAGAGGGGGCAGCTTAGGTGGGAAAATGGCGCCACCGTAACACCCTCTCCTATTCCCTCCGCTTGCCTTCGGAAAGAGCGGCACCTGGTGGCAGGAACGAGCAAATTTGATTACATTATTATCTCTCCTCACTTATCCCCACTTCCTACCCCTTCTCCCCCCTCTGTGTTTTTATTCGTCGTAAGCTAAGGACCGCTTCTTTAGGAGGCAACTGCGAGTTAGCGACTCCCCTCAGCTCCCCCATGTGTCGTCGTTTAAGTAATGCGAACTCATCGGCGGACCCGATTTTAACGAAAAGAGGGCTGAAGCGAACGCCACGGGCGATGAACAGAAAGGGAAATCGATTATCGGTGCTCTTGCAGGAACAAAAAAATAATAATAAATAAAAAGGAAAAAAAAAGAAAGGAAGAAAGAAAGCAGCTTAGGGAATCTAAAAATACAGCGAGAACAGGAACGTCTCGACAAGTTTAAGGTTCACCGTAATAACTACCCGTTAATGAAGTTTACACATTTAACTGCTCCGCCTCTTCTAATGCGCAACCAATGTTGCCTCGCATATTTTTTTTTATGCGAACTGCGGCATAAATTACGTTTTTTTTTCTTCCGTTCTTTTCTTTTCCTATGAGTGTCGCATTTATAATTCCATCTAAAGTTGCGCCGGCTAAGCCGCGTCGGGAACGTTTCTCATCAAGTCCGTAATAAGTTTCGCGTAAACCTGTTTGCTTCACTTAAAGAGGTGATGACCCGATGGCCCGAGGCCACTCTGAACGAGAAATGTGAGGCCAGGAAAAAAAAAATGCCCGCATAGACAAAGGATCTGAATCGTTATCGGGAACCGCAGTCGCTTGCGGCGCAATGCCGTAACGAGGTGAAAACAGGTTTCGTGTGATTTGCCAAATGGTCAGAGTCGTCCTGCTTCCGCGAGCAGACCGTTCACTCCAGCGGGGCAATCAAGGCCCGAAATTATTGCTCGCCAAGCAAACCCAACGCCGGAGGCGCTTGTGAAGAGGGCTTCGCCTGACTTAGGGTCATAATGAGGGGAAGATAGGTTTACAGGCGCCACCATAGTGCAGGCAGATCGAGGCCCGGAAACGGCTCGGAAACGTTTCGGTCAATCAAATTCTGCACCTCTGTTAGAATTGATTGATTGATCGAAGTGTTCACCGTATTGCTAGTTGAACACGACACACCTGTAGATACTTATGCCCCACGAGGGCTCTGTAAGGTACTCATAAATAAAACAAAATAAAAACATGCCAGAGAGAGAGAGATAAACCATCGTTATTTAAATGTCCCTGCTGGGTTCGAAAGGAGAACAGAGGGTCCGGTACGCTAGTCCCGTAAAGCTCCCGTTTCCGTCAGATGCAGGCCAGGCCTTGAACCGCAACGGCGTCCTCCGCCAGCCGGACAGCCCAGAGCATTCGCTGAGCACTGTAGCCTACCACTGCTCAGGGGTTTTTATTTTAGCATTGCGGTTTATGCGGTGTCTGATATCGTTTGGAGTTGATTGGCATGCTTATATATTGTGCTGAAGTTCTGCACGTGGTGTATTGCATGCCTTACAGCGTCCCGAGTATTTCTCTGGGTGTATTCGGTGCATTAGTAGTGGTGCTTGTTTGTAGAAGTCTTCGTGTGGTTGCAAGATGTTTGTTTAATGATTTGTCAGGAGGGAGGGTATTCCTAGCCAGCATTTCGATGGTATTCTAGGATTTCTCCTTAAGTAGTCATTCGATCTTCCATTTGTTCGTTTTGGGAAACTGTTTTCTCTTGATCTGGTTCTGGTTCTAGGGGGCATAGTGCTGTTCGGGTCTCCTCAGGAAATTGTTGTCCGGAGTGACAGCGAACAGGTACGCGCATCTTATCCCTGACAGTCACGAATTATGATGGACTGTCTACTATAAGTGTGTCAAGCTTAAAAGAATAATATGCCAAGATGCTGCAGACTGTATTAGAAGAAATTCAAGATGTTTCGTACTCTTTCTAGTGAGTTCTTGTAATCTCAGAGTAATTAAATCTCGATTTATCGCAGAGTCACACTTGTCACGCTTCTTCATTGAAGAAGTGAGTAACCGGCTGAAAATTGATGCACAAGCTACTTATTTCCTGTAGGGATTACGAGGAAGAAAGAACTCAGTCCTTCATAATTGCTGACGAAAGGCAGCGCGTCGCACATAACGTGAATCACCGCAGTGCCTCCACTAACGTGGTTGTACTTAAGAATATATTGCGCACTGAAGTAAAATGCATCCGCGGTAGCTACGCAGAGGGTGTATTGTACCCGCAGCCTAACGTTCGTGGTTCTTAGCTTACTGCTAAGGAACAGAAGTAGCAAAAAAAAAGGCCGCGTACAGAAGTGTGTGCGCAATGTCTGAAGGGATCAGTCAACAGGAATAGGAAAGCACGGGCAAGGAGGTTGTGTAAAATGTATCACAAGCATGAAGTACACTGTGGCATGAAAGGCAGCGGGATAGGAAAAAAAATTGCATTATTATTATTATTATTATTATTATTATTATTATTATTATTATTATTATTATTATTATTATTATTATTATTATTATTATTATTATTATTATTATTAATAATAATAAATAGATAAATAAATAAATAAATACTACGGCTCTGTATGAGAGACGTCGAAATGTAGGGCTCGAGTTTAAGTTTGGCGATCTGGGTTTCTTTAAAGAGCGCTTACGCAAGTTCGGGCACGTGAGCGTTATTGCATTTCGCCCTATCGAAATGCGCCCAACAGCGAAAGTAGCCCTAGCGGAATACCGAGAACGCGCAGCCCTTTTCAGGGTGCACAGTTTATCAGTACTGCGTATTTATCGCATTTACTGATAAAGATATTGCTGCAAAACAACTGGAGAAACTCGAACAGAGACGAAGATTATGCAGGGTAGTATGCAAGAAACGGGTCACCGCGAATTTGCGAACATACTTCGACGTGTAACACTAAGCCCATGTGCGGGAGCCACGCTGCCACTTTCATACTACACACGTTTGCATGAGCCGGCGCAATTCCCGACACCGTTCACCCTGTTCTCGGGACACCCACTCTGCCGTGTGTCAGACTAGAGACATTTCTTGACCAGTGTCGTATCAGTAGAGCATGTGCATTTAGAGCCGCCTTCAGGGTTACAAGGGAGAACGCGGAAATCTTACGAAGGCGAAGAGAGGCACAAAAAAGACACGCAGAGTGCCATGCATTACAGAAAGCGTTTATTTTGCCGGCAGACAGGGTTGTGTAGTGGTCACTGGAACAAAACAAGAAAAAAAAAAAAACCATCGATGGATACTCCTCATGTTGCTATAGCGCAGTGACGGTGGTTTCTGAATACGCCACTCAGACATCAAACTCTTCTACGGTCAAAAAAGACAACGGAACAGTCAAAATAAGGCATGAAGATATATAACGAGGACAGAAGAAAACAAGTGTGCCAGCCGTAAGATGAAGAGTTGGAAGAGGAATGCCAATGCATGGGCCTAAAGTAATGAAATTCTGTATAACCGCACCACCTCAACGGCAGGAAAATTAGAATGCAACTGGAAGAAAGAATTCGGTTGTCATTTAGTATTGTTAAATTTTTCACACTCATTCATGTTCGTTTTTAGGATCAAGAGCACCTGATCTCGTAAACTACGACTGCTGTATACTCAAGCCTAACCCTCATCGCAACGAGACCTTTGAAATGCAATTAAAATTAAATAAACTGAGTGGCAATTTAGCGGAAAATGCGTCATAAATGCTTCAGCAGTACTTCGCACCTATTTGAGGTTCCGGATCCAGAATTCAAACAGCGTTCCCAACATTGCAGAGTGCTGTTCTGGAGCTCACTCGACACGCGTCCTCCATCTACATCTGCGAGAAGCGAAGAGCACCTGACCGGTGGTGTATATAATATCTATATAATATATATATATATATATTAACTATATATATATACAGGGTGTTTCAGCGAACACTTTCAAAAAATCCTAAAGCTTGGTGTTTTGAGAAAATAGGAAAATACTTTAAGAGAGCAAGATTTTCAGGTTCGGCGGACGTCAGAAATATGAGAAATTAGATTAACATATAATCAGCAATGCATTGGCGTTCCGGTTAGTTTCTTAACAAAACGTTGCTTTATGTATTGAAGCCCAAAATTAACTGGAACGCCAATGCATTTCTCCGCAAGGTGCCGGGATTAATATCTCGAGACCGGTGCCATCCCGAGAGTTCATTCCAAGTGGGTCCAGCTTACAAAGTCCACGGCTACAATTTGCAAATTGCAATATGGGCCATCAGGTAATTAGTTAAAAACCTAATTAGTGAATTTTTGTTCATTAGTCGATCATGCATTTCAATTTTTTGTGCAAGTAATGTCCGCCTCTTCGAGTAGACCAGCTCATTAACTAGAATCGGGCTATCTGCCACAGGCAACCTTAATAAATTTTGAAAGTGTTCGCTGAAACACCCTGTATATATATATATATATATATATATATGTATATATATATATGTAATATGTAATATAAGACACCTATGAACAGCTTCCCGCACTTTGCACCGGTACACTTATTTGCACTTTGACTCTCCTAATGATAACGCATTAATAAAATATAACTTCGGCACAAGTTGATAACTGATGGTATTCTACGCTTCAAGGCTGCGCTGTGGGCGGCCAGATACTTGTAGTAAGAGGCTCGGGGTTCATTTTCCACTGTCCTGAGGTGCTTCGGCCTCCGCGCGCGTTAGTGTGCGCGAGCCCTTTCACGTTCCGCGGCCTTGTGAGAATCGAACCGGAGACCATTGCCCCTGAACCACCACCGTCGAGCGATATTAGTAAGAGCAGCAACCGAGGTGAAACAGCAGTCACCGCCTCCCAGTGTGACCGGTTGTCTAACTTGCCTCTTTTTGTCCGTGACACCTTGAGAGTCCTATTTGAAAAAGTTGTAAAAAACGTAATTGGGTGGCGCTCTCGCATAGAATTTGGGGCAGTGCTCGAGGATAAACAGCATAACTAACTCCAGCGCAGCATTTCACAACGTCCTGCGTATAAAACGGCCAGTGCGTGGTGATAGTGCCCGTGTGTAGCGCATAAAATATTTCTGGGGCATACTTGCAGGGACCCCAATTACACCGTCGTCAGAGAAGTGAAGTAAGAGAAACCTGTTCTCACAATTTCCCAACAGCTTGCGAAGTGCAGAGTGCGTTCGGTGCTTGTAGCGAGGGCAGCAGTTTAAAAAGATCAGAAAGTTATTTTGTGTGGTGCAAAGACGACGGCTGTGCTTCAAGCACGCTTTGTACCATGTCTATTGTTCTCGCCTGTGCTGGCCTGCTCGAATGTGCAAAGTCGCGCACCCTTTGAGCCGGCGAATAAGAAACAGAGCGGCAATAAGAGGAAGTACAGGTGAGATGAGAAATGCATGCGCAGGTAAGGGCGGAGGAAAACCAATAAGAGTAAGGTAGCTACTCCGTGTTTCACAGAATACCCACGGGAGAAGAACGGTGTAGGTGTTCTCGCGCCCTTAAAGATTCACGAGCGTAGAGCATGCCACGTGTGTTTTTGGCTCGTACTCCTTATTGGCGTTACACAAGGAAGCCGCCGTTCCCGAGCAGCCACTAGAGGTGTTCCAACAAACACGCGACCACCAAAAAAACGCGCACTTTTACCTACCTTGCTGTTATTTTATTGCGATAGCAATTATATGGACAATCCAAGCGCATTTCTGCCGTCGTCGTCACCGCCGTCGCCGTGAGGTTCCGTATAAAGTCCAACGACGATAAAATCATCGCCGTGCGCCGTACGCTGTGTGTGCGAGTGAATAGCGTATGAGGGTGAGCCGGCAATCGCGGCTCAATGTAGCGCACGCGAGGGAAGGAAGTAAGTAAGTAAGTAAGTAAGTAAGTAAGTAAGGAAGGAAGGAAGGAAGGAAGGAAGGAAGGAAGGAAGGAAGGAAGGAAGGAAGGCTGGCTGGCTGGCTGGCTGGCTGGCTGGCTGGCTGGCTGGCTGGCTGTCTGGCTGACTGGCTGGCTCCGACGCACGGGCTCCGACGCACGGGCGACCGCAGCGATGGCCTAGCGGTAGAGCATCCGCTCGTATGCGGGAGGTCCGAGTTCAAAGCCCGGTTTCGCGCGGTCTTCTTTCACGCGGTCTTCCTTCGCGCACGAGGCGAGGCGAGGCGAGGGCGACGGAGAGCGAGGTGCGTTCTGCTCCGTCGGCTGCTGCTCACAGCGCGGTCGCCCGGACAGATCTCGAAAGCGATCTGAGATGGGGACAAAGTGCATGCGCCGAGTGCCGGTAGCTTCGTATGCGCTGTGCTTTCGACGTTTTGTACGCGTTGAAGCGAGACGAGAAGCAGCGCGAAGGTCAATATGCCCGCTGCTGCTGGCGCGCTTTCTCACTCGGGCTGCGGCGTTTTTTGAAGTGCACAAGCCTGTATGACCGCCAGTGACGAAATTCAGCGATGAACGCTTGACTGTGTAAATGTTCCAGGTGTGAGCTTCTCTCTTCCTTCTCCTCTTTCAATCCCTACTCCCCCTTCCGCAGTGCAGGGTAGCCTACCAGGCTCAGCCTGGTTAACCTTCCTGCCTTTCCCTTATGACTTTTCTCTCTCTCTCTCTCTCACTCCGGCGTTTGCTAGTTTCCACGATCGTCGAGCGAGATGTGCTCATGTTTACCTGTGCGCGCGTGACACCGTGCTTGTCTATTTAGTTAGTAAGCGAATGTTTACAACTTATAATCATCATGATCATCATCATTGGCCTATATTTTTGTCCATTGCAGGACGAAGGCCTCTCCCTGCGATCGCCAATTACCATTTTCTTGCGCTATCTGATTACAACGTGTGCTTGCAAGTTTCCTAACTTCATCACCCCACCTAGTTTTCTGCCGTCCTCGACTGCGCTTCCCTTCTCTTGGTATCCATTCTGTAACTCTAATGGTCCACCGGTTATCCATCCTACGCATTACATGGCCTGCCCAGCTCCATTTTTCCCTCTTAATGTCAACTAGAATATCGACTATCCCCGTTTGCTCTCTGATCCACACCGCTCTCTTCCTGTCCCTTAACGTTAGGCGTAACATTTTTTGTTCCATTTCTCTTTGTGCGGTCAGTAACTTGTTCTCGAGCTTCTTTGTTAACCTCCAAGTGTCTGCCCCATATGTCAGCATCGGGAGAATGCAGTGATTGTACACTTTTCTTTTCAACGACAGTGGTACAACTTTATACGGCCCATTAAACTACTATACTTGCTTCGTATAGCTCTCGACTAATTTGCTATCGCAATTTTTGTTCGCCTTTCGGGTGAAACTGCGACTTTTTCTTACTGGAAGGTCAACACTTGCCAGTCCTATTATCTGACTATTAGACTATTATCTTTCTTTCTTTCTTTCTTTCTTTCTTTCTTTCTTTCTTTCTTCTTTCTTTCTTTCTTTCTTTCTTTCTTTCTTTCTTTCTTTCTTTCTTTCTTTTGGAACTATATTACAGGCAGCAATGGAAGCTAGTTGATTAAATAAAGGAATAAAGCTGGCAGATCCCACGCCCTGTGGGAATCGATGTTATGCGAAGCAGTGTGTGGGGATCCTACCAAGTTAACGAAATGACATTGAGAGCACCAAGACGTAGGTGGCTGTTTCATGACCTACATGACCCGCATGACATGAAATTCATGTCATGAGTGCTCAGGAGTCCCTTTAGCTACACATAAGAGACCTCAAGGCGAAAGCCATAGTCATGCTCACGACTATGACTTCGACCATCAACCTTTAGCCTTTTCTTTCACTTAGTATCACATCCGAACCCATTTCATTGGTTTTTACTGTTAATATTCTTTCGCTGAGTCATTCTCATGTTTGCAGAGTCATGCTCACGACTATGACTTCTATCATCATCCTTTAGTGATTACTTCACTTAGTATCACAGTCCGAATCCATTCCATTGGTTTTAGGGTGTTAATCTTTTTTTCGCTTAGTCATTGTCATTTTTGATGAGTCATGCTCATGACTATGACTTCTACCACACTACTTTAGTGTTTCCTTTATTGCTAATACCGTTAATACATAATAATAATAAAACAAATATATAATTAATAACAAACAATGGATCAAATAATGGCTAAGGTGCACGTGCAGTGGGCTTACTCATAGCAGAAGCTTGCAGATAGTATCATCGAGGGTGGTGATGTGGCGTTGTCGGTCAGTCATATTGAATAGGAATTAAGTGTATGTTCAACACAGAGACACGGCCAGACGAAAAGAACATAATAAACACAGCGCTTACGTTCGAAAATCAGTTTTCTTGTCGCTAAGAGTAAAACATATGTGTCTGTCGTTCCTTTATTGTGTCAATGTCCTTGTATGTCTCTCTACACTTCATCCCCGTTCAATAATATCACATTTAGGAAGCTTGCCTTACCCGAAGATATTCATCCATTAGGGCAGCCACGTGCTACAGCACCGATGGGCACGTTATAAATACACGTCGAATTATAAGGGCCACCTGTTGAAACTTCGGGCTAGACCAATTGGCTTACCTCATCGATGCAACATTTCCCAGATTAAAAAATAACAATAATAAAGAATGGAAAAGGGTGCTGCCCCAAGCAGCTCGCATCTCGCGACTTCTAAGTATCGGTAAGGAAATAAAAATGTGCAGGCCGACCTTTATCTCAAAAAAAAAAAAAAGCGTCAGCCAAGAAGAACTTAAAAACAAAAACTTAAAGCATATATGTAGGTGTACCGAACGGTGTAGAAATAATGAGAACACCACAATTTTCTTTAAAGGGGGCGAGTGCTGCCGAAGAAAAAAGAAAGCGAAAAAGAACACCCGGCGACCGAATCAGGGGCGCTTTTAGAGGCGATGTACCGGCTCCTTTTGCACACTTCTCGCTAACAATTGATGAAGGGTATATACAGCCTGCTAGAGAAACTCGGCGATGGCCGAGAAAAGTAAGAGGAACGAGAGGGGTGGTGTTACGAGAAGGAAAGGGGCAACGCGATAGTGTGGAGAGCATTAGTGGACGTCGACATCTTGAGATAGACCGAAGAGTAAAGTTTTCGAGCCTGATACTCCCGCGGTAGGAAATGGCGATGGAAAAAAAAAAAGCAGGAAAGAAGTAAGCGATGGAGAAGGATTGCGTGAGCGCCACCTTCAACGTCTCCGGACGAAATGGGTTTTAGTCTGGAAAGAATGGAAGTTTGTGTTGTTTCTTTTGCTCGGTTGCTTTCGCTTTGCTTTTGCTGCGCGCCACTATGAGGCCAGCGCCCGGACTATTGTTGCAGACTGTGGATCGATGTGCGGTGCCCTTAGCTCACTGGCGCGAGACCGATGGTTATGAGGGCGGCTGCTTCGGTGCTGTGCGATGAACTGCAGTTTAAATAGACTTTGAAAGACCGAACGTCCAATTGGGCTAGACTGTTAGCTTTCTCTCGGGGGACTCTTGCCTCGGAGGTAAGGTGCAGAAAGTTTACGTTTCGGGAAATGTGAAATTAAGGCCGAAATGCTTGCACTTCGCACTCAAGCGCGATAGCGAGGATATTGAGGGCTTAAAGACTCGGAATTTATGGTGGATGAGCATATTTTGCTGCGTTTGCGTAAAACACAAGTAGTCGGACACTTATTTACGTCTTGATTTCGGTGTTTTATTTTACATAGCCATCAATTATTCCGGCCCGGACGCTTGATACCAAAAGTTGTTACGTCATGGCAAGCTGTCATGTTCAGGCATCATGAAGATGGTCTCTGTATCTGTATTACTCTTACCGTCATTGTCTTACTCATTCACTCTTGCGCTGTTGTTACTCTATACGTTCTGGTTCTGAACGCAAAACTGTATACGTTCTGAACGCAGAACTCTATAGAGTGCTGAACGCAGAACTCTATACGTTCTGAACGCAAAACTGGTGGTTGATTTGAAATGTGTCGCTGCACCATTATTGCGCTAAGTTCTGCCCGTATATCTTGTTAAACACATGGCAGTCCAATATCTTCGCACTCTCTCCTACGCAATGCAATTCTTTTACTGAGCATTTCACGTCTGACCTTTGACCTTCGAACATTTCGTTGACCTTGGAAGGGCACTTTTCACACGTGGATTTGGTGACTCGCTTACACGTTTGCCCTCTCTCTTCAGTAATTTTGTTCTACGGCGTCCTTATTCACCCTCACACTTGCTCATATTTGGGCCCAAGCCTGATGACTTATTTTTGCGCTTATTAACACAGTAACACATTCTTTCGTTGTTTTAATTTTTATTTGCAGGCGCGTAGCTTAAAGTGCATTCGACAAATACGGGCATTCTCTGTTTAGGCGACCGCGCAATACTTTTCACGTGAGAATACGTTTCACTAGCCTGTATTGTTTGCGTAAATTGAAACGTCACCAGAAGGAAAGAAATAAATATATATCTTGCATGCGATTACTTCCGAATACAAAGGAGCAATCGCCCAACAGCCGGTTTCTAAACATGCCGAACTCCCCTCTTGTCGATACTGGACCCTTACTCTCACCGTTGCGACAACCGCAAGTGATCGTGAGAAGGCAAAGGCATGTTCATGTCGATTCTCACTTGCACGCGTGCACTGAGCCTCACGGGTGCGTTTCAGCAAGTGGCGTGCGAGCGGTGCATTTACGGCTAATAACATCACGGTTTCCTTTAACATCACGGTTGCATGTAATATCACTGCTGCTTGTAAGATTGGGTTCATTGTGACATCACGGCTTCTTGCAACACTGCCGTTCATTGTAACATCAAGGTTTCTTGTAACACCACGCCGGTTTGTAACATTGCTGTTCATTGTAACATCACCGTTCCTTGTAACAACACGCTCGCTTATAACATTGCAGTTCATTGTAACGTCTGTTTCTAACATCGTGGCTTCTTATAACATTTACGTGCCTTGAAATACCACGATTCCTTGTAACATCACGATTCACTGTAACATCAGGGCTTCTTGTAAAACCACGGCTGCTTGTAACATTGTGGTTCACTGTTATATCACGGTTCCTCGGAACCTCATGGCCGCTTATAAAATCACGCTGAAGCTTTGGAAACGAAAATAAAGCTTTCGATGAGTTCGCTCGCTCGAATTCAGGAGCGCAAGGTAACAACAGCCCGCAGTAGCGATCAAGTAAAAATCAACATTTGAGCATTGCTTATGTACCGTTCGTTTGGTTGTGCATCTGGGGTTGCAAGTTCAGGTGAAGGACTACATTGCAGTGAAGCTGCTTAGAGCCATTACTGATTCGAAGTAGCTGAGTCAGCGTGCAATGTTAAAGATTGGTCTTTACTTGAACGCGAGTGCGTGCCCTGCTCATCAGCTGTCGTCATTTGACAGCATTCAGCAGCTATGAACAGAGTCTTTACGTCGGTCTCTCTCTTTTTTGTGTGTGTTTCGTTCACTGGCGGCCCTCATACAGTTGGCTGTTCTTTTCTGTCACGGTTATTTTCCGTGTCTGGGTGGCAACCTCGAAAGCTCGCATCCGTTATTGCACCGCCATTGAGGCCTTTACAAAATCGAGACGGTAAGCATGCGCAAATGTTCGGGCCATGCGAGTGATCCAAGCTGAAGATCTAAACGAACAAAGTAATCCATTTACTCCAGGTAAAAAAAAAAAATCCCAGATAAATCCGGCAATGCTCTTTCGAAATGCTGAGAACCGCGCCTACGTCTGCACAACAGCCTTAGGGAAGGTCCCGACGTTTCTTACAGAAAAAGTAAATATTAATTTATACCAAGACAGCCACGCGGCACCTTCTCGCAGAATTGAGAAGGAAAAAAAAAAAAAAAACGCTAGTGCGTTTATCTGGAAACTACCGCCGTCACTGTTGACGTTATATGACCGACGAAGATTGAATAAGCTGCAGGTAGGCGCCCGAAATTTTCGTTCCGGCGTGCCAACCCGAGGTTAACATGAGAGAAAAAGCAAAAAAAAAAAAAAGCAAGCAAGCAAGCAAGCAAGCCACGTGGCTGTCACTAAGCGACTGTATCTCTAGAATTAATAAGAATAAATGGAAACAGGTGAAACTAAAAAAAAAAGTCCGAGTCTAATAAGTGTGTGGTAAACGAATGAAAAAAAAAAATGGAGGGGAAAAGCATTTCTTTGCCGAACCTAGGCGCAGCACACAGCGAGATTACAGCACCCCGGAGGCGTTCGCAAAACGCGTCGCCAATTTGCAATTCAGATGAGGAGAAAATTTTCATTCTCACCTTCGCACACGATCTGCGTGCAGCCGTACACACAAACGAAAAAAAAAAAAAGGGAATTGCGGAGATCTAAGAACGCTTTAGTTTTGGCAATACACGGAGGCGGCTGATATAGGCGACACACTTTACGAAAACGCAACGAAGAGATGCACAGATATACGCATGGAAGGGCCCCATAGATTCTTGTCTACACGAAAACGCTGCGTACGCTCGAAATAAGACGCAAGCTATTCAGTGGCTTTGGAGTGATATGACAGAAAAAAAGAAAAGAAACGGAGTGTGAAGTAAGATAAACGGAAAGAAGGAAAGAAATACATGAATACAGAAAGAAACAATAAAGGAGCAATGAACAAAGCAAAAAAAAAAAAAAAAAAGGGAAGTAAGATTAAAAAAAGGGAAAAAGAACCAAAGTAATGAATAAAGAAACGCACAGAAATACAAACGCGTTAGCTTCAGGACGGTGTCTGTGCTTTCCGTGGTCTTCATACCGATATATGGGGTCGTGAGGTGTTACACGAGGATCAAGATTTTTTTTTCTAGCAATGAGAGAGAATAAAAACGAGAACGAGCCAAGATGAAGAAAAAGGCCAGAGAGGACAAAGAAAAGCGGAGCACGACAGTAGAAACGAGAAAAAAGAATACATAACAACGGAAAGAACAAAAATGAACGCGGAGTAAGCAATCGTTTAGACGGCAGGCCGAAACGACCGTAAAAATAAGCGCGAAAAGAGTATCTCGAACGAGTCTTCAATACTATTCAATACGTCAGAGTATAGATGTGAACCGGAGATCGAGAGAGAAAGACCACGAAACGTTAAAGAAAGAGGTGCGTGGGAGGCTAGCCGCGCTCGCTAGTGTGGCAGTAACGAAAGAAGGAGAGAAAAGAAAGAAGCGGAGAGCGAGCAAAGAACGACGTCATGAAGGTGCTTGAACCGCGATGCGTATGGAATATAGGAAACGGCGTGACCAAATGGCGACGATGACGATTCGTAAATTGAAAGGCGCGGAGGTGGGGAGGGCATAAATGCGCATTCATGAAAACGAAAAGAAAAGCGAGAATCATAGACGAAAAGCGAATAAGGAAAACAAAAAAAAGTATACGAGTAGAATGAGTGACGCAAAGAGCGCTAACGTCAAAGTTGTATAGGGAAGACAGAAAGACCGCCGATGTAAGTGGTGTCTGCCGGCGAGCTAGGTACTCGGGGAGTTTTATTTCCGCGTTTATTTCTTTTTTCTCTACTCGTCTTGTTTTCTTTTTCGCGATCTATTCATACTTGCATGGAAGGCGTATCAAGACCCATCATGGCTACTGTCAGCGAAAAAAGGGAAGTGGAGCCCACGAGACTTCTCCCGCGGGCCTTTCTTTCTTTCTTTCTTTCTTTCTTTCTTTCTTTCTTTCTTTCTTTCTTTCTTTCTTTCTTTCTTTCTTTCTTTCTTTCTTTATTGGTGGAATACGAATCGGAGAGATAGAAAAAAAAACAAGTAAAACGGGAGAATAAGGTAAACGTTCGGAGCACCATAGAGCTGGGTTGCTGCTACGTCGGCGGCCGGCGCTACTTCAGCGATCGTTAACGTGGGAACGGGCCGGGCGGCAGTGCCGAGATGAGGAAGGAAAAAAAAAAAGACAGGGTGAATACAGCAGAAATGAGAGGACGACGTCAGCCGAGCAAACGGCTGGAGTGGCGATTGGAAGATAAACGGCACAAAAGAGGGCTGCCGCCGCTAAGCTATTGACTTTTCGTCCGAGGCGGCATCTGCGCGGTATGCCCTTTTCTATGGGCCCTCCCGTATGCCACCCTTGCCATCTACGTTCTGTTCGGCTCGGGTCTTTGGCTCTTGCATGTGATTTCGCTCTCGTTAGAGGGGGCGGCGCCAGTCAGTTAGTTTTATCATATCTCCCAGTAAATAGCTGAGCTTTTCTTTCTCTCTCTCTCTCGTTTCATTAAGTATTTGCTTCTCGTTGCTAAGCAGCTATGCAGGTAATGACATGCGATGGAGTACAGGGGGCTTGAAGTAGTCTTGGGTGTGTTGAAAGTTCGGGCAGTCATTTGGATGACCGATACCAATTGGCTATTCAAAATGCAGCAGCGTAGAAGCGGTGTCGTACGCTTCGACGTTCCGACAGGGGGGGAAAAAAGAAGGAAATCACACTCGTCAATCTTTTCACAGAGTGGAGGCCAGAAGCGATAAGTACTGCGTCTGGTAGAGGCGCGTACGGACACGTCAGAAGCCGCCGTGTCCGCCATCTTTGACATCGTCTTCACATCGTATAGTATGGAACCTACACCGACATCCGTGTGACGTGTAGCCCCCGCCGCCCTTTCCCAGCTATTTTCTCCCTTCCCCTTCAGTCTCCCTCCGCGCATCGACATTGTATTCGTGGATGCAGTTACGGCTATCGCTCAGCTACAAAAACCAAAATGCTTCACACTGGAAACCCGCATGGCACAATCCCGTCATAACAACGGCAAAGACAATAATGCGAAATGAATATTTGCACTGCAGTAGCTGTGCAAGGCATCGCTAAGACATTACACATAAGTACGACCACAAGGTACGGTACTGCCTGACAGCTCGTTGGCAGTGCACAACAGCAACATGGCTGTATACTATGTCGTCGCAGTACGCAGGACTATACCCATTGGACCACAGATCTCCAGCGAACATTCAAAGGACATCCAACAACGGATATTTTGACGTCTGTCGGATATCCCCAGAAGTCCCAATGATGTACTACGGATGCCCGTAGGATCGTCCGACGCAAAGAAAATGCACCTCCAAAAAAACGTCCATCGTACATCAAAATCGGATATTCGGATGTCCACAGGATATTTGAAAATAAGCTTTTCCTATACGAAACGTCCAGTGGATGTCCTAAATAGTATACCTTTAGGACACTGTGAAGTGCAGGATGTCCACTGGATGTTTAGATGCGAACATTTGTAAAGCAAAATGACCAGTGGATGTCCGAAGGACTATATTTTCAATTGCAGGATGTCCACTGGACGTTTGGAGGCACGTTCCTTTTAAATCCTTAGTGAAGCTTTGTGCAAGCTATACCTGTAATTTATGAATATCCTTGACTAAAGTACAGAAAGAAGCCACACTAATGCGAGTAGTGGGGCTTTATTACCCTGTGTATGCAGAACTGAAAAGCAAGGCTCGTCATCAGCCTTCCGTGCTTCATCAGGAGGGCCCACAGCATCAACTGTACCACATGGCTTAGCAAAGGACCAAGTCTAGTGCACTGAACTGGGAAGAGACCTTTTATCAAAGGATACAAGGCAGTACAAAAGAAATAAACTAACCATATCTGGGTGCCTGTGTATTTCGAGAAAGCTGAAACTTTACGTTATAGAACAACAGCCACTAAGCCAGCCATGCGAAAATACCATGCATACGCTAAAATCACAGTACTTCGCAAACCACGGCAAGAGCTTTGTTAATATGTCCTGCACATTAAGAAAGCTCAATGCATAATTAACAAGACAAATCTTGTTAAAATATTTTATTGCAACACAACATCAAAATATTTGAGCACAGTAGACTAACAGTGCAAAATAGTTTGCCAATATTGTTACAAAACCCATATAAAATGGCTAAAAATGCTGCTTCAAGGTGTCATTACATAAACGTGATGAAAAAAATAAACAGGTGCAGCTCAAACAACACAAGCGGCCATGCTACTTATTAGGTCACCACGTCATTTTTTGTACATAAAACATGACGTCAACACGGAATTTGCAAACGAAATTACTAAGAAAACTACTATACAGCACCGAACACTTTTCAGGCTGAGAAGAATACAAGGCAAATGTAATTAAATGTGTACTTAATCAACTGAGACACATCACAATAGTGTTAGTACTCTGCAAAACACAACTGAAAATGTCCAACAGCAACACAAAAATTGCAATGCAAGTAACTAAAAAAGCAGATGGGATAATCAAGACTCAATTTTAGAAATGCTTAAAGGCAACCACCACTAAGCACACTAATCAACATGAGTAAAATGTGTGTTGAAAAACTGCAGAGGGAACTACTGAACATCAATAACAACAAAGACTAAAAGAGTAAGAATTAACCAGGCTGAACGACCCGAGGATTAAATCTATATGGAGAGAATGAATGTGCTTTTTGAATAATGAGCTCCCAAGTGAAAGACAAAGCTAAGAGTTCCCAGAAATGAACCTCTTATCAAGAAACAAAGTATTTCCTAAATAATGAGCACTGAGTGGACACATTGCTTCACCTAACACATAGAAAAATGAGAAACAAACATACAAATTAGTATCTTAATTTGTCCATCAAAATCATCTGTTGACAACAAAATCAGCTGTTGACAACAAAATCACCTGTTGACCAGAACTGCTACTGATCAGAACCTGCCATAATGAAAAATGAAGTGGAAAGCCCCCACAAGTGAATCTCATACCGAACGTGAACATGCTTCCTGGATAGTGAGCATTGATCACACACATTGCTTAACACATATGCTAAACTAAGAAGAGAAAAAGTAACAATACTGCTGTGAAGGTACTATTTAGCTACTTGGTAGCTGCTGTAATCGGGCACACGAATGCCATGGCACTGGCATGGGATTGGAGTGCAGCGGGCAAGGAGGGTACTCATTCAGCATCTGATGGGAAGGCAAGAAAGAAATCCATTTTTACTAGCTGCCAGCATACAACATTCAGGAAAACAACTGCACCTATCACATATTATTTCGTTGCTCTTGGTCGTGTTGCATTTGCTCCTATGAGTTAGCACCTAAAAGCATAGACTCATTCATGGCCATTAAGAACTCCAAAAAATTCACAAGGCAATGAAAGCCTGTGAAGTGATACACATAATTATAGTGCAAGTCCCAGCTGCAAGGTGCATCAATGTACTATCGACCACGAAATTTACAGACCACGGGATCTCAGAAAACGCTAAATATCCGAGCAGCCCTTAAAGGCTAGTAAAACTGTACATCACAATGGTGTTTGCATATACAAGTAGAAGTTGGAAATGGGAATACCATGCTGGCGTTTTGAGGCTGCCGAGATATCAGCCTTTTGTGAGATCTCTTGGTCCGTAAACATTTTTGGTTGAGAGTACACTGTATTCAAGGCCATGCTGCCAATGCTGCTGATTACTCGGCACACACCCCACCCAATCTTCCCGGTATACCCCCACCTTATTCCAAACCCTATATATAGTAGATATTAAAATTCTCCCCAGCAAGAGAAACATACACTATCACCTGACCAAGGCAAAGAAAATTGTGCGAACAAGGCTGCAGGCTGGGCAGGAGGTCCACACCAGCTATCACCTGTACTTTGAACTGTCCCCACTTCCCACAGAATAAAACATGTCCAAAGAACAAGTAAGAGATTATTTTAAATTCAAGGCACCGAAGGACTTGAACCGTGGCACAAAATGCTCAGAATTGAAGGTTGCTCTTTTACTCTTGTGAGAAGCAGATGAAGACAATTGCAATAATAGTTCCATTCAAAAGCATACCTTCATTTGAGTCCTCAACAGACGTTGCAGGCTTCTTGTGTTTGAGGGTGCCTGATGCCCTTTCCGGTGCATGTCTGAGCTACGATTTCATGGCGTCTTCAACATTTGTTGTGCTTCCTTGGGGAAACTGTTGCAGCAGCTGAAATCAACCCACATATATTGTTAGTGTAGTAACTAGATTTTCTTCAATAGCGACCACATTTTATTCAATAGCAAGCATTGACAAACCCCAATGCATCTTGCAAAGACCACAGGACAAATTCTTTTCATCTGTACTCATGTAACAGTATGTACCGAATGTCACATAGCTAAGGTAATCTCAGATATCTCCGTCAGCACTCAACATTTGCATAGATTGAATTGATGGTACATTTTGTTTACCCTAATTTGTGTGTGGTATGTACCAAACAAATTGACATAAATCGCTCCCTACTGCTCGACTGCTATTTCTCAAATACATATTTGGAGGCAATGCTGCTATGAAAAAGCACATGCCAAGTCGTGTTTGCAGTTGCTGTAACGTGGATCTCAGACATGGTATAGCAATTGAAGCAATTTCGCGGAATAATGCAAGCAATTAGCACAAATGCACTCAACAGGAATAATAAAGATTCATGGCGAAATCGGCGCGCTGATGCTCGCCGCAGTACACTGCATCGCAAATGACAGCGTCATGCAGTTTCTCTCGGAACATCGCGGGAAACTCCAGCTACATGCTTTGGCGGTTGCTCTTCTGGACGTTCATCCTCCAGCCAAGAAGTGACAAAGATTTCTTCGTCGCTCGAGACGCATTTTCGGAGACGTACAGTCCTACAGGACGCGACACACTTCGCGTCGAAACGCGTAGCGCAGGCGGCGCGAGATAGCGCGATACAAAGGCAAACGGAAACTACCAAGCGCTTCCTAACACGCCTAATGGCGGTACGTCCCATTTTCAAAGAAAATCGAAGGTGACAAATGAATACTCACATCTTTGCAGGAGAGCTCTTCGCACGCCACCGAACAGTACCACAGAACACCTGTTACAACGCCAACGTACACAGCGGCAAAACTACAACCACAGCTACAAAACTGCACATAAAGGCGCCACGTGCCACGTGGCGGGATCAACGCGAGGCTGTGAGCAGTGCGAGGCGCACAACGAGGGGAGAGGGGTACGCAGGTGGCGAGGCGCTAGTCGAGTAGTCACCCTCCTCGCTGCTCGCCCTCTCAGTTGCGTTGCTCGCGGTGAGCAGCACCGAGAATGTCATGACGCCAGCGGAAGCACAAAAAGAAAAAAAAAAAAAATCAAGAAAACAAATGACGACGCCGGCGCGCGCTCGAAGCGCGGATATAGTGAACTAGAAGATTCTATTACACTGTAGGGCGGACATCCTCGCCGGCTGGCTGGCTCGGCAAAATATGGTTATCGTTTAGTTTCATTCAGGGGGCTTGGAGGCAGGCCGCTGTACGCCCTCCGCTATTGTTCATTACGTAATATGGCCAAAGCATGATAAAACGGTATCCGCGTAATGTTCATTAGCTGGTGATTTGGGTTCATAATTCCTTTTCGCCCAGGACACATCGAGAGGAAACTTTAGTTATGAAAGAATTATTTGTACTTAATAATTTTGTTTTCTTCTTTGCCCATAGAAGTCCACTTAATAGTTAAGCACCATGCCCACGTACATGCGATGTTAGCAATATGTTCACAGCATATCATCGTTGAAAATCTAATGAAAAATAGTAGCACTAACGTACAATATTTGTAGAAAAGATTCCTACATTCAAAGGACGACCAAGGGATAACACGCACTGGACGTTTCCCGCATCCAAAGGGGAACATCCAGAGGACCTCCACAGGAACAAAATAAACGGAACTTTCTTTAATGCCAAAAAAGGATGTCCCACGTACGTCCGCTGAATGACCAGTGTGGGCCCAGGACGTTCGGATCTAAACTGGATATCTGACGGATATTTGTGGTCCAATGGGTAGTAGTGCATATGGCAGCTCATGACATTGTGTGCTGTTACTCTAACTGCAAAGGACACCCCGAGGGAATGGAGAGCACCATAGAGTTTCTCACTATGACACCTAGAGGGTAATCTGGCGCCACCGTCTATGCGAGTTTCTTAAAGGGCAATGTGCCGTCATGGGAATGACGGGATATGTGTCGGCGAGGCTTGTGTTGGCTGGTGTTGTACGAGGCTTCGTCTAAAACCTGGATATGGCTACACAAATAACGCGTTCTTAAAATAAAATCTACATAAAAGGTTTTCATTCACCCGTATTACATCTCTCAATGAAGTTTCCTCACCTATAATATAGAATCGAGCGAAGAAAGGACAGAACAGACGACAAGTTGTTCCAAAGCGAGCGAGAATCTTGTCGTCTGTCCTCCAACTTTAGCGGCCAGCTGATAGTTTTTACGTTTCATATAATTGTACATCCAACAGTAAGTCCTCGAAATTAAAGAAAACATGTTTTTTGTGTAATAATAAAGCTAAAGCAGCTTTTTACGTGCTGTTTTAGCAGGAAATGAATCATTGTGACAGACGGAACGGTGCAAGCCAGGCGCGTCTTCAAGGCTTTCTTGGCTCTCCGAGAATGATGCCAATTCGAAGTCACAATATACCGGCATTCCCATGGATACCACAGTGCAGCAGCGCCAGCTTTCCCTCTAGGTCTATGATACTGCATAGTATTGCATTTAAGCTGCATAGAACATCTATGAGAGTGTAGTGAGCCTAGCGCAGGTCGGCGGAGGTCTACGAGCTCCATCACTCTGCGTGGTATTACAGTGGCGCTGCATAAGAGTGCATAGGAGCCAGCAAAGGTATATGACATTACGAGGGCAGTGCGTGGTTGCGCATTGATGCCCTTGTTTGCGCGTGGCAGTATACGTGCCACGACAAGGCATGGTATTGACAGTACATACTAGGCCGTGGTCGTGCTCATAGCCTTGCTTGTGACAAAGAATCCGCAGCGCATGGAGTTGGAGCGCTAGTCCACTGAAGTGCGATATAGCATCGCGTGATGGTGCGTGTGTGACAGAGGCAATGCGTTACAAGGGCAATACTTCTAAGGTGTACGACTTACCTGTACTTAAGGCAGTGGTGGTTAAAGACTTGACAGCCATTTTCAGTTCATGACAGTGAATGCCATAGTCATGCGGAATACATCAAATTACACAATGGCAGCGCATAGCTTAACAGAGGCCGCATGTAGTACTGTACGCCTTTATAGACTGACCACTCGTGGCGGCACCGCATATAATGGCTCTGGGTGCGCGACAAGGGGTATGACAATGCACATAACTGAAGCGACAGTGCTCAGAGATCTTCTCATCGGGCACTGGTTTGACCACAAGAACTGTTAGCCAACATGCGATTTTGGAAGGCGATTTCTTTCATCCGGGCCTGAAATATCAGATAATGAACAATTTTGCGACGCACTGAGTTTTTGCTGAACTACGTACGCTACTGGGACTCGTCGTTAGCGTGATCGTTTGCCGCAGTAAGCGTTAATTTCTTTACAAAGCTGGGACGATACGATCTATATAAAAGCGTTTCACGAGGCATTCAAAACTGTTCTTACTGTTGGCCTTTCAAGGTTGCTGCAGTAGGCATATTTCTTTCAAGCGAACAATGTTCCTTTGGAAGAGCTTGGTGGCGCAGAAAAAAAGAGACGGTAGCGAGAACAATCCCCCCCCCCCCCCAAAAAAAAAAAAAAAAAAAAAAAAAAACGGCACAAAACCTGTTGTACTATCTCTTCGAGTTCAAGCGCATAATTTTGCTTTATGCGCGGTACTCATTACATGATGCTACTCAACAATAAAACGAACAGGCACAAAACGCGGGGATGGTTGTTTTGTATGTTGGCAGTAAAGCTAGCACTACATGAGTTTTTATGTTTCTACTATGATTTAATGCAATGTAGTCTGATTTTTTTATCTACTATTAATGTAACTGGCATCTTTCTGCATACTTTTCTCTCCATGAGGTCTTATTTGTCATATTGTGAAAAAGACGCAACATCAACACGTCATATTTCCACCTTTCCTATCTGATGATGCTGTGACCCAACGCTAATTTCAAACATTTTAGAAACCCTTAAAGCATTTTTTCTCTCGCTTTTTTTATATCGCAATCTCATTTGTGAGTTTGTTGCGCGTTAATGTTTCTATCCAATTCTTTTGTTGACTTATTTTTATGCGCAGTGTTTATCTAAGGTATTTGTGTCTTATTTCATGCAACTATTTTCTTTGTACCACCATACTATGGTTTCTTTAATATCGCGGCAATAATAAATAAGTAAATAAGATCTCCATAAGCAAGCACTTATCATCATCATACCACCGCCATGATCATCACCATCACCTTCATCGCTATCATTCTACGTGTCCTCTGCCTTATTAAATTTTGGGAATGACATACACAGGCTTTATGGGGCCCTGCAGGTTTCTTTCATTCGAGACGCCTAAACTTTCTAACGGCGTAAGCAACATCGAAATAACGACAGCAACAGCGACAAATAAATCGTCCAATGAGAACCCACGGTGCTATATGCTGGCACGGGGGCTGTGTCACGTAACGCGAAACGCGCGCAACGTACAGCGACGTGACAGCGCAGCCCGCGCGACACGTCGTTCAAAAAAATTACGGGGAAAATCGGGAGACTATAGCGGTAATTAAATTAGGCCGAATGAAACCCCACTCAATCAGTGTTTGTCAACGGACACAATGTGCGCGCCCGATATGGGCGAGCGTTTACTCTCCCGTTTAAACGGGGGGAGGGGGGGGAACCTTCAATATTGTATGAACCCGGCGTGTTTGCTCTTCCAAGATTGCTGCGACGATGTACTCCCTGGCGTTCGGTTCCCGCCATCCCCAATTTTCCCCATTTTTCCATCCCCCGCTATGTGCCGTGCGTGCAATCGATTCCAGAAAACTGCGGCGCGCTTTCGGGAAGAGCTCCTTATTTTTTCCTCCAGCAGGTTCCCGAAATCGGTATCGGCGTATACTCCCTCCTTTACTGCACCGTGTTTTTCGGAATATAGTCCACACGGGCCATATCAGCCGCAGGGACCAAAGTACGGCTCGAAATAAAAAAAAAGTTATCAACGTATTTATTATTATTTAGCTACAAAACACTGCATGCCCATCTGGGCTTAGGCAGGATGACTCACGGTGTAAGTAAAAATCTAACAAGGATAAAATTACGTAAGCTTTTATAGAAGTAACGAAGAGAATGCCAACAGTGTGACATCAGTAATTATTGCGTTCTAAAGAACCAGTACGGCTTAAGAACAACAATGTTAACATATTATATTCGTCTATAGTGCGGATAACAGACAATGCGAAAAAGAAAGAAAAAAAGTTCGCGCTGGCTGTTTTCTTTTTTTACCCTCAAAGACACTCCACATCAACCAAGACATATCGCACTCCACATTAGAGAAAGCATCTACGTATCAAGCATCCCACGCCACATGCACCAAGAACACGATACAGAACGACGCCACAGAAGAACCACACACCCACAGCAACAACTAACGACACGACGCACCACTGACGTACGCTGCACGGTCGCCGCGAAATACCAGCGAAACAACAGACACGCCCTCAGCGTGGTCGACGTCCACGGCACGGAGACCACGGCAGCATCCACACGAGCCCGCTACTCCATGGCATCAGAGGAGCTGGCTGTAGCACTGGCAACGACCACCGGCATTGAACCAGTCACAATAGTCACAGACTTCCCAACAAGCCTGCCGTAATTAGCATAAGTGTATCATCAGCAGCGTCGTGCTGCAGGGACTCATCTGACAGTCACCAACTGCTACGAGACATATCCACATCGTCTGGACGCCGGGACAAGCGTTCGTACAGGGGAAAACAAGTGACCCACGCCGCAGACCATGGCCACACATACCAGGCACAGACACCGGGCACCCGCTACTACTGTGTTTCCAGCCCCGTCAACCCAAGACACAGAGGCAATACCCAGCGCATATACCGAGATCTCCTGGAACACGACTGGAAGAAACGCCAGGAGTACCCGGCCCCACACCGCAAGCTCGACCGGGAATAGGCCACCGCCCTGGTGCCGCTTACAGACCAGCACATACCAGTACGGCACTCTGACATGCAATAGATCCCGGAGTCTACCAGTGGCGTTTTCAATACTGTCAAGAGCAACGCAATATTCTCCGACACATGGTGCTGGACTGTCCTCACAGGCCGAGACCAACTCCGTGGCCTCTACCATCACCCCTACCACCCTAGCAGGCACTGTTGTCTAACCCGACATTAAAGGCCCACAGTCTGGCTGACCAACAGGGCGGCAAGGGCATCTGACGACCGTAGCTTCCTGTACTGAGGAAGACGGCCAGAACAAATGCGACCACCGCTTCAATAAAGGTTTACTAAATAAATAAATAAATAAATAAATAAATAAATAAATAAATAAATAAATAAATAAATAAATAAATAAATAAATAAATTCATTTCATTTCATTTTTATTTCATTACTACGATACATGAAACACTTTGAAAGTATAAATACACAGACGCAGGCCCAGAAGTAAGACCTGTCGGAGGACCCGCCGGAGTGGCTTAGTCAGCTAAGGCGTTGCGCTGCTGAGCACGAAATCGTGGGATCGAATCCCGGCCCCGGCGGCCGCATTTCGATGGAGGCGAAATGCAAAAACGCCCGTGTGCTTGCGTTGTAGTGCACGTTAAAGAACCCCAGGTGGTCAAAATTAATCCGGAGCCCTCCACTACGGCGCGCCTCATAATCAGAACTGGTTTTGGCACGTAAAACCCCAGAAAGAAGAAGAAAAAAAGAAGACCTGTCGGAGGACCTCCTAACAGGAAATATAAATAGGGGTTAGTACAAACAGGCTCGGTAGAACGTTAAGGAGTTCGCGTGATGATATCTGCATAACTAATGGACAGACATATGGGTCAGAGGGCCACGCGAATGTCTTGTTATTGCGATAGCATTTACAGGAGGCGCGTTGTCGACGGCGCTGCCATGCTGTCCCGGGTGCGACAGCGCATGCGTGGCTCGCGCACCGTACGTTAGAGGTCACGTGACCTGCGGGTGCCAGGCCGAGCATGCGAGGGCGAGACTGTAGTGCCGGTGCCTTGATGCACGCCGTCTTCTCGCACACCTATTACTGGAAGTCACGTGATGGGCTGAGTTTCGCAGACGCGGTACAGTTGAAATGGTGGAAGGGAGAGGCGTCATGAAACGTTCGCTTTGGGACGAGCACGCGCGCTACCGCTGTGTCGGCGCTCCTCGTTACGCTGGCGTTGTGACCGTGGGTGCTCGCGGTCATCGACCGAACTCCGCTTATGTGTGTGTTTGGGTGCGTGACACCACCTACATGTGTTTGTAATCAAAACGTTTACTACAATTTATACTGCTCAAACATTTACGAGCACCACTTCGTGTAATATTCCAATACTTTGCTATCGCTAAACGGGCGGGACTGCAACTTCTTTTTTTTTTTCAGAAGACAGTAGGTACGCGCTGTTAAGTCCACTGGGACGAATCCCCGCTGAAAGTAAGCATATATATTTTATTGCGATAGCAATTATATGGACACTCAAAAGCAGATTTCTGCCGTCGGCGTCGCCGTCGCCGTCGCCGTGAGGTTCCGTATGACGTCAATGGAGATGAAATCGTCGCCGATGATAAGTGGTTCTTGAGGGAAAGGGAAAGGTTGGCGCTATCTTCTGCAGCCCTTGAGGGAGCACGGCTCAGCGCCAACGTCGCCGTGCGCCGAACGCTGTATGTGCGAGTGAAAGGGCGCGAGGGACGCGCGCTTTCACGGGGAGTGAACGCACGGCGGAGAACAAACGCGCGTTCTGCGCCGTGCTCGCTTAAGGGCTGCAGAAGTAAGCGTCTCTTTCCTCCTTTACAATCACCATATATGTAGAGCAAACGCGCCTTCTTCCGACGCGCGAGAGGCCAAGGGGGAGGGGGAGGGAAGGGAGGCGACGTTTAGCTGCGGCACCAAGTGCCTATTTATATCAGAGGCTCCGGCAACAGTCACCAACGCCGCACGCATTTTGAGCGAACGCGGGCAAAACGCCGATGGCGTCGACAACAGTTCTGCGTGTTGCCGATGCTGCTGCATGTCCAAGTTTATACAGCTGATAAAGCTAATATCATTACTCCGTATAGCTCTCTACAAATTTGCTATCGCAATTGATGCTTCGCCTTTCAGGTGAAACTGCGACCACTTTTTTGTTTGTTTGCTTGTTTGTTTGTGTGTTTTTGTTTGTTTGTTTAACAGCTTAGTGCAAGCTGCAGCTAATCTTTTAAAAAAAGTTGTCGCAGTTTCACCTGAAAGGCGAAGCATCAATTGCGATAGCAAATTTGTAGAGAGCTATACGGAGTAATGATATTAGCTTTATCAGCTGTATAAACTTGGACATGCAGCAGCACCGGCAACACGCAGAACTATTGTCGACGCCTTCGGCGTTTTGCCCGCGTTCGCTCAAAATGCGTGCGGCGTTGGTGACTGTTGCCGGAGCCTGTGATATAAATAGGCACTTGGTGCCGCAGCTAAACGTCGCCTCTCTTCCCTCCCCCTCCCCCACGGCTTCTCGCGCGTCGGAAGAAGGTGCGTTTGCTCTACATATATGGTGGTTGTAAAGGAGAAAAGAGACGCCTACTTCTGCAGCCCTTAAGCGAGCACGGCGCAGAACGCGCGTTTGTTCTCCGCCGTGCGTTCACTCCCCGTGAAAGACGCGCCCCTCGCGCCCTTTCACTCGCACATACAGCGTTCGGCGCGCGGCGACGATTTCATCTCCATTGACGTCATACGGAACCTCACGGCGACGGCGACGGCAACGGCGACGCCGACGGCAGAAATCTGCTTTTGAGTGTCCATATAATTGCTATCGCAATAATAAACCAAATTATGCCACCCAGGAAAGCCTTGTGCTCTTTATTAGATTGCATTGAAATCAATTCTAAAGCTCATAAAGATCACCCGCACTGGGGTGCACCAAACCAAAGCAGGTAAAACATGCCAGGAAAGCATTGCCAGAGCATTTGCTCGTATGTCGAAAGCTGCCAGTATGTGCTGGAAATTGGGTTAACGCGAAATGATCATCATTACGGAGCTGGGGCCGAACTCACAAAGCTTTTCGTTCGTAAAAAGTGTTTGCAATTGGCCGTTCGTCTTCGGTAATAATACCGGTAACACCACTATTGGTGTTGGACATGACAAGTGGACGTGTTGTGGAGCGAGTATTGGAGTAATGGTAGGCGTTTTTACATTTTAACATGTTCACAGCTCAAACGTAGCAGCGCGCCTACCAAAGTGTTTTTAAATGAGCTAGTAAAAAAAGGGCTGTCACCGCTGATATCCACACTTACGAACAATTTCAGCGTAAGATATTTTTTTTGCGAATACGATCCCACATTTTGCCGTGTAATTTATGACTGCAAACCTAAGAGCGGAAGAACCCATCCCGTGATTAAAAAAAGATTAAATTCTAGGGTTTTACCTGCCAAAACCACGATTTGATTACGAGGCAAGCCTTAGTGAGGGACTCCGGATTAATCTTGACCACCTAGGGGTTCTTCAACGTGCACCCGATGCACGACTGCAAGGGCGTTCTTGTATTTCACCCCCATGACTGTCGACTGTAATGCGTTTTGCATTGAATCAATATAGGACACACAGCGTATTTTCACCGTCGAAGTGAGTTATGTATGAGGCATGTACCGCAGCGGGGATTACTCTTTCGCGCTTTCCTAGGAACACTCGGGGTCATCTAGCGCCGCCCAGTGGCACTGCCGAGAAGTGCGCATGTCGCCTCCGAGACGAGAAGCGTGGCACGCCGGTGCCCGAGAACGCTGAGAATTGTCCCCGCTCTTGCCGCACACTCAGTGGCACATTACTCAGTGATCCGAAGAATGGCACATACGCAGTGCATTCATGGCGCAGCTCGCTAAATCGTTGGCGTGAAAAGCCGTTCATTGAAAAGCGGCACGAACTCAGTGCATCTGTGGCGCAGCCTGCTAATGCGTCGGGTTGTTGTCCTTGAGTAAGCCTTGTGACGTGTTCCGGTCAGCATCGGATAAAATTAAGGGATCTTTTTCTTCATTGTAGAGTGGCACATTCCCCGTGACACCTAGTTTACCAAGTTGACGTCAGAGTCCTTCATTGCCGAGCGGCACACCCCTACTGGCATACACCCAGTGACCCAAGTTGGCATGAAAGTGGTTTATTTGAGACCTGCACGGACCGAGTGGCACTTACCCAGCACTCCAAGTTGGCGTCAAAGAGTTTCTTCATACAGCGGTACCTACCCAGTCCCTCAAGTGGAAGAGTGGCGCGTATGTACGCATTGCCACATTCTCAGTGACTCAAGTTGGCCCGATGGTTGGCTTAGAACCCTGTTACTTCAGCACAGCAGCCCGGTGCGCTACCCATTCGACCACTGATTCACGAATGCGTTTGGCATGCTTTTGGGGGTGGTTATTTTGTGGCACTATGATGCACTACGTGTTAGGGGTGGCGCTCCCTTTACCACAGTGCCATACGCGTACGCGGGAGCCAACCGGCATTTCTAGCGCCACATTCTCAAGGACTAGCTCGGAACCCCGTACAACCAGAGGCACGGCATCTTAGACGACAGCATCGGCGTCTTCAACTAGCTGTTACGAGGAGAGAAGGCGAGAATGCTCTCCTGGCTACCGTGCCATTGTGCGGTACAACTGGTATCACCGCACAGTGGTACCGTATCACGGTGCGGTTTTCACCACTATGTTACACTGCACTACCTTGGCCCTCGAAAGCGATTTGACACGAAAAATTGCGGCTAGTTGGGAAAGAGAACTTAACGCTGAAAAAGTGTATCCCCGTACCGCTTCCGCCCATAGATAGTCCTTACTATACAAAATTTCACCTGTTAAACATGTATTGACCCTTTTCGCGGTGATCCCGTGGGCGCTGCCAAGTTTGATCACGTGGTGACGCGTCCGTTGCTTGCCTCAACTGCCTCTGTTGCGTCCGTGTTTACAATAGATGTGTATGACACCGGTGCGGTTTAGCAAACCTCTGTTTCGGGAGTTATCGTAGACGGTGACTGGGTGGACGACACGAAGCTTTGGCCACAGCTTCAGATAATGTGCAAAAGCGCTTTCGGAGCTGATTGGGCTACGCCCAAACGGCGCTAGCAGCGTATACGGTGTTTGCTCTAAAAGCGGGGCTGAATATGTATTCCAAGCTATGCAAAATTTCCGCTCATGAATTGAATCAGGATTAGCGTGTATTGCTCTTCGATATTTATGTGGCAAATATTTTGAAGCGGCGGCTTGTCATGTTTCTGACTCAGTAAACTTCCTCGGTGCGGTCACTATCTGATTATTTTCTGCCTTATCGCTCGTGAATGTGCTCAGTTCCGATAGATTTGTTCTTACTGCGCACATGGCTTGAAACGTGGCTGTTCTATGCATTGTAACACATTGTAACAAATATATATTATCGCTAGTAACTGGCTTAGTTTTGCGGACCGTAGCGAAACATTCAGCTTCGACCATTCGTGTGCTGTCGGTGTAGTCCCTTATTTGTTGTGCATGTAAAGTGCGTATATATTCAAGTCTGCGCCCATTCACTCATTGTTGATACGTTGGCGATAGAGTGGGCGTAAGTTTGCGTGCCAGTTGGGGCAGATGTGTGTAGATAACGTGCGCGAAACTTACTATGCCAGGAAGCGGCGCTACTCCTTTTGTCATTGTTTAACGAGCGGTACCGAGCCTTTCCGACGTTCCGGGGCTGAATCCCTTTCTTTGGAAGTTAGCGATACAACGCTAGTGAATAAGTGAAGTCCTTTATTCTCGGGGAAAGTCGTGCATCGTGAATTAAGGGCTGGAAACACAGGCTGTCCTTATGTAGCGGTGGTGCGTGAGCTTGGCCACACATATTCATTCAAATCCTTAATAAGCCAATCACTATTTTTGCACACGTCTTCAATCCACATGATTGGAGCACAGTGCGTTAGCGAAAAATCAGTTGCATTTCTGACAGCTGCCTGCACAGAAGCAAGGTAGAAGCGGTAATGGTTTAATATTCGTGCGCTGTCGCTGAGGCCACGTGCAGCGCGCCGCCGAAAGCGCCATCTCGTTTCTCTTGAACAAACTGATCCGTGAAAAGGGTCAATCAACTGCGGTCAATAGCACGAAAAATACGGTACGTTTTTGCTCCCACTAATATTCTTGCTCTTTATTAGTTTGCTTCGCTGAGAACGTGCCTGGTATTTTCAATGGTTATATATCAGCTTGCTTCGGTAGTATCCCTTCCCCGTTGAAAAAAAAAGAAAGGGGGGTGGGGGGAAAAAGGACTGCGCGTGTGTTAGCAGGGGAGCCATAAAAAGAGGAAAGCAAATAGATCGCTTATACGTGAGCGCTTATAAATTAAAGAGCGCTGTTCTTGTGACCCAGGCGCATGGCGCAAGAACTATCGTTCGAGTAACTCGCACGATCGGATACACTAAATAAATAAACGTCGAAAGTTAGTTGTAGGTTGTTTTTTGTAAGTCGTTTCGGAGATTTTCTCAAGCGAAGTTCAACGCGTAATTCCTTTACTTATTTTCAAGGGCGAGCATGTCTATACCAAACAGAGAAGTGTACACATGCTGCTAGACAAATGAACTGAGCTGGGTCAGTGACCTTTATGTGTAATGCCGAGCCCACACATTTTTGCAGTTGTCTGTGCGCGTTTGCTGACGTAACATCGTGAAATCTTTCTTCTACTTGGGTGCCATTTCAAAACGTTCATAATGAACTCTGTATTAGTTTACGCACTATGGTGGTTTGAGCTAGTGGCTCAGTGGCTATGGCATTACACGGTTATGCATACACGGTTAGTCGTGAGTTCGAAATCAATCCGCGGTAACCGTATTCCAATGGGAATAGAATACAAAAATAATTGTGTACCGTGGTTTGGCTGAAAGTCAGGTGGTCTAAATTAATCCGGAGCTCTCTTTTATGACGCCTTTCATAAACAACTGTGGAAGTGAGGCACGTTATGGCCGAGAATTGTATTCGCGGTTTGAACGAAGTCCATGCGGAGTTAACCTCTTGCGTATTTACGGGTACCAAAACCGTATTCGTATTGCAAGGCGATCGCACGTTAAACGTGGCAAGCGCGCCTACTTTAGTGTTTTTAACCACGGTAATAGAAAGGCTGTCACTGCAACAAACAGGTCAGTTGGGTGGCAGGGTAGAGTCGGGCATGTCGCTCGATTTCGGCCGTTTGCATTAACGATATTTTAAATGAGCAGTCGCGGATAACAAATAATATGTTGTAAAAACAGCTCTACGGGATTTATCGAGAAGTGTGCCGCGGGATCGCAAGAACAGTCGGTTTTCAATTCTAAACAAGCTGAACATGCAAGACCTCGGCCATTACAACTTCGCCCGTTTAATGTAATCAGCACCGACGAGTTACCTTTAAGTACAGCATCTCCAACCTATAAATTTTGCCATTGCTCAACGTTCGACAATCAATTTCATCTCCACCAAAGCCACAGCAACTAAAGTAGTCAGACCCTCGAATTTATTTATTTATTTATTTATTTATTTATTTATTTATTTATTTATTTATTTATTTATTTATTTATTTATTTATTTATTTATTTATTTATTTATTTATTTATTTATTTATTTATATACTTATTTATTTATTAAAAATACCTTAAAGGACCGAAGAATAGGCATTGGGTAAGGGGAGTTTCGAAATTTTACGTAGTATAAAAAGCATATAACTATACAAAACATAAGAGCACTTTGTTAATAATACAACGAAGAATTAAGTTTACAGGATGAAAGCGGCATAAACCCAGTGCATCTGTGGCGCAGCCTTCTAATGCGTCGGGTTGCTGTCCTTGAAGAACCCTTGTGACGTTGACTTGATTCCGAATAGCGTTCCTTGAGTAGCGTTCCTCGTTATTAAAGCCTATTCCACATTTCAAGTTTATCCAACATTTATTCCGTGTCTATATTAGTGTCTATAGAGAAAATATTTCGTATGTCTTCGCTTCGAGTTGTTAATTAATTCGGTCTTGCTCTGCGATCTACTAGCCTCCTGTTAGCTTGGATGGAAGAGCGACCGTCCCGGGAAGGCGTTGCAATGGTTCCGGGTTTGATTCCCGAACAAGGACACATTTCTCTTCCACAGCAAAACTTGTCTGTCGGAGAAACCCGTTTGCGGTTTCATTGCAACTTAGTGGCGAGTGGCGGGTGAATGACAATTTTCTCTTTCGTGAGCCTTCCTACACATTTTGGAGTTCTGCTGCATGTTTTATATATTAGTGTTTCTTTATTTATTCGACCTTTATTGTGATATTGAATATTTGTATTAGTAGTGCTACATCATTCGCATGCAGCCGATTGATGTATATACCTCATTACATGTTTTTGCTCGGTCCCTTTGGCAATATTGGTGGGTACCGAGAGCTCTATTCCTTACGTAGCACAATCGTCGCAATACTGATAAGGAAAAACAAACAAACAAGCTTGAAATCAATTAAGTAAATGTAGGGTCAGACCACGTCTCCAACAATAGACAATAGCGTTCTACACAGTCAACACCATACCGACTCTGTAGTTTTAAAGGAATACCTATGTTTATGATCCCGCTATGAAGGAACCCTTCTCCATTATTTCTTCTCTTTTTATTAAGGCAACTCGTAGACGCTATGGAGTCAATTTTCCAGGTATTCAGATTGATTGATTGATTTCTTTTCTTTTCTTTCTTCTTTATTCTTTCTTTCTTTCATTCATTCTTTCTTTCTTTCTTAAATAAGATACAACGGGTTCTATTCCGTTGAAAGATAACTGGACCCGGATAAGGTGGTTAAGGTGCGCTGCCGGCCTTTAAGTATGAGGACTTCGTCTACACTGACAATCTCATTCTTTGCGCATCAGTTTCACGTGACTGTTGAGGCGGAACTCAGTCAGGCGCTTGTGCTGGTGGCGACGGATATCTACAAAATAAAGACGCCGAAAAGAGCGTGACCGCAGGTGATCCCAAGCCTGCAGGGAGTGCCCTGCACATCTGCACATAGCGTTGTGAACCTAAGACAGGTAGTGAAAGCACTTTTGTGCCTTCTGAGAACGTCGCGTTTGTACGAATGCCTTTGACTCTGTAATACTGTCCTTGAACCTCTCTATAACCCCCCCCTCTCTCTCAATCCTTTCTCTTCCCCTTCTCCCTTTCCCCAGCGTAGGGTAGCCAACCGGACTGGTTAACATCCCTGCCTACCTTATATCCCCCCTCTCTCTAAGACAGGTAGAATAAAGAAAGAGAGATGAGAGTAAATGCCACGCAAAGAAGACAGATGAGTCCAAATCTGGCAGATTAATTGCTCGAGACAGCAGCGTTCGTCGTCGCCCTCCTCCTCTTCGCTTTACGGTGGTGTCAAACATGGCGGCGTCCTCTCTAACGTCCGAGAAGACGGCTAACAACGGCCGACCGACCGACCGATGTCGATGAAGTCAACAAGGCGCTGGCAGACGGCTGCCGCCGCTTCTCCGTCCCCTCCCCCAGGGCGTACTTGCTTCGTCGGCCCGCCGCCGGCTTGCCGCTTCCGAGCCGCGGTAGCGGCGCGAAAGCCGGCGGGAAACGTACGCGATGATTGTGTGCCCGCGTGTGTGCGTGCGTGGCGTTTGCGACGGCGAACGCTCGCGTCTGTATACAAGCGAGCGACGCACGCACTGCGGGACAACATTGCGTTAGAGAGGCGGCGTACGGACGGCCGCCGTGCCCCGGGCGTTATTTCTGGCCGGTCCATCCCCGTCCGCCCACTGCCTCCCGCTCCTCGGCCTCTTGTTTGCTGTATCCCTAGAGGGATGACGTTCGGAAGAAAAAAAAGAAGGAAAAGGAAAGAATAGGGCGAGAGTGGCGGAGAGAATGAGATGCACGTCACGTGCCGGGCTTCGGGAGGGAGCGGAGGAGGTGGAGGCAGGGATAAGAGAGTGCAAACGGGCATTGGAAACACTGCGGTGGAGTGGAGGTCCGAGGGGGGTGGGGGGGGGGGAGAGGGAGGAGGGATGTCCAAAGAGGAAGTTGCCGAGCACTCATTAACTTTTCCCTAATGGCGTTTTCTCAACCTCAGCTTTCCGCCCCTCTCCGTGGCGCGCCATCCCCTACGGCTGCTGCTTCCCTCTTGGCTTCGGCTTCGAACTACTCTCCATGCTTCGGCACGAAGCGATGGAGGTGGAAATGAGGGCGTTAGGGAATGGCGAGGAGGAGGAGGAGGGGGGGAGGAGGAAGTGTACAGACAGTCAGCTGCGTGAGGAGGGCAGCTTCGTTTTTCGAGAGTATCGAGATGTACTATGTGAACACACAGCAACGTCGTCCGCTTTGTTACAGCTTGACGTCGCGCGCTCGTTGCACGTTCCCTATCACGCTTTTTTTTTTGTTTCCTTTTATTCCTTAATCTTGTTTGTCCGCGCGCTTGAACGTGGGGCGGCGCGACTGGGACGTGAATGTTGCTTGCTCGGGGCCTCCGCTGCTGTTTCTGTTGCTGCGCCGGCGCTTTTCCTGCATGCTTCCGTTCGTCCGCTCGCAAACAGACCTCTGCTGCTGCTGCTGCTGCTGCTGTTGCTGCTAGCCGCGTCAAAAGCTCAGCGCGTTAAAGAAGGAAATAAGAGGGAAACAGAAGAAAGAAGAGAAGCGGCGGCAGCAGTCCATTTCACGTGTGTTTGCCTCTCGCGAAGAAAAGGGAAGCTAGGCCAAGAGAACGGCGCGAGCTTAGTTTACATAACGAAGGACGAGCGACGACGCGACAGAAGCAAGAGGGAAAAAAAAAAAGGAGATATAAGGGACTCGGCGCAAATGCACGGGGGGAAGCGAAGAGCCCTGGCAGTTCGTTTTCCTGCGGAGCTGACCTTTACTTGTCCCCCCGCCACGCTTCGACACTCGAAACATGCTCTCTCATTTCTCTCTCTCTCTCGCTCTCTCTCTGAAGGGCTGAGCTGCGCTGGGGCGCTTTTTCCCGCCGCTGTCGCTGCTGCAGCTATCTGCTTCGAGACGCGACGTCTTTCTATCGTAAGAACGCCCGCGAAAGAGCTTTCCAGGGGCGGCGGTGAGAAATAAAAGAGGTTTTACTCTGTCAGTGGCAGCAAAAGAGGTCGCGCTAAAGTGCGTTAGCTTCGCCGAGGATTTCCATCGAACCTGCTCGTCGGCTCTTCATCTGCTTAAAAAAAAAAAAAGTTGTACGGGAGAGTCAGCTGAACGAGGATGTAAGACCGAAAAAAAAAATGACAGGGAGACATATCTACCCAGGAAAACAAGCAAAGACGAAAAAAAAAAAAAAAAAGAGGCGGGGGAGGAAACAGCGAAGCTCTGCAATTAATCCGTGGCTCGGCTCAACTTGCATTGCTTTACAAAGGGCTGCTTTAGTGTCTCGGTTGGTTGCGGTTTTACTCGTAGTTTACTCTGCATATGGGAACATTTCACGCTATTTAACAAAGGAAAGTGACCAACTGAAGAGAGCCAAGTGGGGTATGCTAACGTTAGTTCGTTTTTGACTGCATCGAATTCCTCTGGATGAGTTGATTCGTGTGGACCATTATTTACACATCACGTACTTCAACCAATCTATGATGTGCTTGCCTTGATTTTTACCAGGAGGGAAGTCAGTATAGCGAGGGAACTAAAGATGGCCGGGTGGCGCTGACGTTCCTACCTTCGAATTTTAAGTTGGTCGCTGTACGTGCTTTTTTGCTTCGAATGTTGTCGTTTTGTTGAGATTTCTGACTTAATGTCAATTTGATCAAAGAGCGACGAATAGTTCTTGAATGAAGCACATACCTGCCGAGAGCTACGCAAGTAACTGGGCCTGTTCAAAGTGCAAACGAGAGACACAATTAAAAACGAGAACGGCACACGCATCACTTCTCCTGCACCGATTTTCCACGTATGTTTGGTTTGCTCTTAATGCCACAAGAGTGCGTTTTTTTTTCTCATTTGAATTTATTCTCCTACAAAGTAGCAAGGATGAAAAGGCGAAAAAGCTGTAGGTTTAAGCCTGAGGCTAACCGGGCCACCCCATACACAGGGCAGCTTCGTAGCAGTTGGCAGAAAGCACGCGTTTATGAATGATTAAAGCAAGAAAACTGCAAAGCACTTGGCACTTAGCTGTTTATTCAGGTTCAATTTGGGCTTTTGCAAAGCGTCACCAATCGTGTGGACGTTCTGCCAATTCGTTGATTGGTTCCTTTCTAATTAGGCCGGTATGACTAGGAACCCACTGAGATTCAGTTTTGTGACCGCAAGTTCCCGCAAGTTGCGTCAGCTCAGCAATTTTCACAATTATTTTGCTATGTGCCCGTTTTTGATTGAACGTTGCAAAGCAGCTCTAGTGCTGACTGTGAATCTGCGCAAAAGTATTTATTTATTTGGAGGCTTACTTGCCACAATAAAGCTTGTCTCTCCCAAATTTACCTAAAGCTGTGCCTTCGTTGGTGTGGTAACACGACAGAGCTTAAACATGCGTTGTGCTCTCAATACCGCTATAGAAATAAAACACGTGCTGTAATGTCCGTTGTGCACGAGCCATCTGTGTACACTTGTTTGGCCCCGGCATGCTGGATTTGCATTCCAAACAACGCTAATTGTACTGCAACGATTGGTGAAGCTTCGGACTTTTCTTCGTCATTCCCTAGGTGTTAACAAAACTCGTAGCTCTGGATATAGCCGGGACGCCACTGATTCATCATTGTGTTGAAAAACGGGAACGATTGATTCGTACCCGACTAGTTCTATTCCGGCATAGAAACGGTATTGTGTTGGGCCACACAGTTCACAACAATAATGTGATGCAGTGTTTATGCCCATGCAGTACACCGTTCGCGAGCTATACCGAAATGCAAACTCGAAGTCAGGTGGATGAACGCTGCGAGACATCGACGCATCAACATATATTTAAATATATTTGGGCACTATTTACCCCATGCGTCACAGTGACACATACACATTCGGCAGAGAGAGAGAGCGTGAACATACCTTGTTTATAAAATTAAAAACTGCGCAGATCCAGCGTACATCTTGGAATCTGTGTGAAGCGGTGATTTAATTAAATAGAATGAAACTGTTCATCTTCTGCAACGGCGTTTTGCAGGCTAGCAAATGCGTGCTTCCCCGGCAAATTCGCAAGATGCCGAAACCTCCACCCCGCTACCCACGTGATCCACGGGACAGCAGGTTACAGTGTCCGGTAATCGGCCCACTTTTCATCACGCCATCTTCCGGGATCGGCGCATCTTACTCGGCAATAAGTAGACCGTGCAGACGCGCCGAAGCCCGTGAATGAAAGCAAAGAAAGCTCAATAAAGACATTACGCGCTCGAAAGCATTCATGTTGCTGTAGTGAAACGATCACCAAGCAAGACCAACATTCTTCACAAACGCCAATGAAAGCTTCGCTTAAAACGATTCCCATAGCTCGTGTGGGATCCACAGATTTTGTTCCTTGAGTAATATGGTAAAAAAACAGGGTCGGCCACGGGCGCGTCTGCAGAGCAGAGGTTGGTCGCAATTCTGTGCCATATAAGCTGGAGCATATCGATTGCCACGTATCACAATTTTGTAGCCAAAATACTACAAATCAAATAAAGGGCTGAATATCTTACGCTATGGCGTTAAGGTGTCTGTGTGTTTTGAAGGTACCCGTGAGCTGGCATTACATATACAAGTTATATATACAAGAACAGAGAACAGATTTACAAACTATAGAGGGTAAAAGAGATTGGAGCTTCAGCCCAATACCAGAATAAAATCAGTGATGAGCTAATCAATGCTTCTAGGCAGTCTGCAAGTTACGCGAGTTCACATCTTTTGAGTCTTTCGCTTATGTGATCTGCTTCTTGTTTCTCTGTTCCAGTATGGTTTGAAAGCGCTTGCATTGTTTCGTCTATTCTTTCTTTTTTTTTTAACATGAGGAAGATGGTAAATAGGGAAGCGTGCCGTGATGCCTCTCTCTTACCATTTCGTATTTTGCAGCGAACCCCAAGTTAGCCATCAAATAAACGAACATTGTATGTTGGAATGCACAAACACTGTATATATATATATATATATATATATATATATATATATATATATATAGGGTCTGTCCTGAAAGTAATGTCAGTGAATTTATTGTGACACGACTGTATGTATACGTCGGAGCGCGGTTTAACCGGTTGAAACTGGTAGTGGGGGAAGCCAGCTAAGCAGCGCTCGTAAGAACGATTTGCGATAAAGTTTTGCGTGAAACTTGTCAAGACCGCTGCGGAACTATGACAAAGACTGCTTACAAAGAACATGCCCTGTCCAGATCGGCAAGTGTTTCGGTGGCACAAGGCCTTTTTGGAAGGCCGGGAAGATGTCGACGAAGTGGACCACGCCGGACAGCCACCCACGACCACCACGGCTGACAATGTGACACGAGTGAGGGAACTGTTGATCTCAGACCAACGATTAAGTGTTCGTTTAATGGACGACATGTTAAACATTCCGAAAACTCAAGTTCATGAAACCGTTACAAACGATATCGGCATGCGGAAGGTGTGCGCACAAATGGTTCCAAAAGTGCTCACTGACGACCAAAAGCCACGCCGCGTTGAAACGTGCCAAGAAAACCTCGACATGTGCAAACGTGATCGAAAATTTTTGGACAATGTCATTACAGGTGACGAGACTTGGGTATTAGAATATGACCCGGAGACCAAAAGGCAATCATCGGAGTGGCACACGCACTCGTCCCGTCTCTTCAGAAGAATGCCAGGATAAGCAAATCAAAGATCAAAATCATGCTCATCGTTCTTTTTTTGACATCCACGGACTGGTTCATCCCAAGTTTGTAGAACCTGGAACCACTGTGAACTCTAAATTTTATGTGGATGTCCTCAAAAGACTGAAACGTAGGGTTCAACACATCCGGCCGGTCATCGCAGACAATTGGAAGTTGCACCACGATAATGCGCCGGCCCACAGTTCCTTCATCGTCACCTACTACCTGGTTAAAGCAGGGGTACCAACGATCCCCCATCCCCGGACAGCCCGGACTTGGCTCCCCCCGAGTTTTTTCTGTTTCCACGCCTCAAAACACCCCTGAAAGGCAAAGCATTTGGGGACAGTGGGCGGACTCAAAGCAACTTGCACAGCAGCATTAAAAGCCATTCCGGAGGAGGACTACCGCAACACATTCGAGAGCTGGAAGTCTCGCTGGAGCCGATGTTTCGACGCAAAAGGAGTGTATGTTGAAGATTTTTAAACATATGTTCAATAAATGATTTTTCATGGCCTTACCGACATTACTCTCAGGACAGACCCCTGATATATATATATATATATATATATATATATATATATATATATATATCAGTGCCGCTAAAGCATTCATTCGTAGGCTTTGCGCCTTTCAAACAAGGAAGCCAGCGACTCAACTAACGAGTCTACAAAACCAGTCCGGATGAATCCACAAACTTGATAATCTCGCGCGCGTTTCGCGTGGGCCAAAAGTGTCCAGTGCTTGAAAAATTGCGTTCCCGTTTAAAGTAACTTACGGCGCCTGGTGCGAGTCTACAAACAAGTCAAAGAGAAAGAAGGACGAGAGAGAGAGAGAGATAATGTACTATCGAAAAGGTGAAGAGAGAGATAGAGAAAACACTTCAGTGGCAGGAAACGTGGGAAGGGTGTCGCCGCCCACAGTCCAAAGTCTTGTCTCCAGCGTTCTCCAGTGCATCGCTGATGAAGACGTGCACGGTACCTTTGGTTTCAGTAGGAAGTGTCTGGGACCAGCCTCTGCACAGTATGTTTAGAGCTGAGGGAAGTGGAAGCGAGTGAGGGGCGAATGGGGGGGGGGGGGGGGGGGTAGAGGCAGTGGCAATGAATGAGGATGGTATGGTGTGGCCGCCATAGTGGTGGCGTCGTGGTGGAACTTCCATGCAGATGCTATACTGAGTGTTTCAGCGAACACTTTCAAAAATGTTTAAAGGTTGCCTGTGGCAGATAGCACACTTCTAGTTCATAAGATGGTCAACGGGAAGAGGCGGACATTACTTTCAGACAAAATTGAAACGCATAATCGACAAATAATAAACATTAACTACTTAAGTGATTAACTAATTACCTTGTGGCCCATATTGCAATTTACAAATTATATCCGTGGAGTTCGCAAGGAGGATCCAGTTGGAATCAATTCTCAGGATGCCACCAGTTTGGAGATATTTATTCCTGAGCTTTGCGGAGGAGTGGCGGACTGCCACTGGTGCATTGGCGTTGCAGTTGTTTTTGTGATTCAACGCGTAAAAAAGACGTTTTGTTAAGAAAGTAATTGGAATGCCAGTGCATTTCTCCGCAAAGTTCGGGAATTAATATCTCTAAACTGGTGTCATCCTGAGAATTTGTGTCAAGTGGATTCGCCTTGCGAACTCCACGGCTAGAATTTGTAAATTGCAATGTAGGCTAAAAGGTAATTTGTTAAACACTTCATTAGTGAATTTTCATTAATTAGACTATTATGTATTCCAATGTTTTGTGCATGTAATGTCCGCCTCTTCGAGTAGGCCAGCTCACGAACTCTAATTATGCTGTCTGCCACAGGCAACCTTTAAAATTGTTTGAGTGTTCGCTGAAACACTCTGTATAATTAAAAGGCGAACTCAGGCTGCACTAGAGGTCGCCTTCCAGCATGTTTTGGTCCAAATGCATACTCACGGCGCCAAACATAAACGCTGTAAAAAGGGGGAGACGCCCTTCTACTTTACGATGGGGGAGAAGAGGTTTGGGGGAAAAGAGAGACGGCATTTAGCGTGACAGGAAATTAGAGTAAGTTAAGAGAGAAGAACAAGTAGGTGGTTACGGCAAACCCATTACACAGATAGGATGCGCAGCATAATGAATAATAGTGTCTTCCAGTGAAGAAAGGGTAGGAACAAGTACAGCGAAAAAAAAAAAGACAGGCGATATCAGAAGTTAATGTAGGCGTAACGCAAGAGTATCGAGGGTGTAAGAAAGATCATTTTCATGATTATGAAACGAAAAGTGCCAAGAGATGGACGCGCACAGAAGACAACGTACCACCGAAAATAAAATAAACACAACCACCGCCAACGAGCGAAGATCATTCCGACTTAATAAGTAGCACGCCCATAGGCGAGAACGAAGCTTCCCTTAGCCACGCTATTAGCGAAGGCGCCGTTCAGCGATTCTTGGAGCAACATTCGACTAGGAGACGGAACGGGCAAAAAACAAAAGAAGAGTTGAAGAGCATGGCGAAACAACGCCGTGTGGCGGCTCAAGATCATCGAAGCCCGAGGGAAGCTAAAGGCCTCGAAGGAAATACGAATAGAAAAAAAAATAAAGAAACAGGGATGTAGATAGGTTGAAGCGGAGAAAGGGGAAATGTGGGGTGATGCAACGACGGCTAAGGCATGGAGATTGCGTTGGGTGAAAAATCAGCTCCACGACAACAACTGCTCGGCGGACAAACGAGAATGCTGTGTGCGTACACGAAAAGGGAGACACACGAGAACAAAAAAAAAAGGGGGAAAGCGGGAAAAAGCCTTCAAGCGGAGAGAGTCGGAAGGTCGTGGGAGAGGGAGCTGAGCTAGGGGTTAGGGTGAGCGCCGTAGCTGTGTACTGGTGCGGCGACCGGGAGCAGAAATTAAGTTTTCAACTACGCGACGGAGCGGCAGACAGACGGACGCGTATGCTGTGTACGGACAAGGCAAAGCGTCGAGAGGGAGCGTTGGGAAAGCAAGACATAGAGAAGCGGGCACACGGGCAGGCCGGGCTGCGTGTGTTTAGGGAGAAGAGCAGGAAGCGGCGCGTTCTAGCGGGGAACGAGAATTAATTGAGGAGAACGAGGAGGGAACGGCGGCCAAGTCAGACAGGCAGCCACCACTCGACGGCGGCCGGGTGCTGCCGCCGCCGAGCGCGCACGCATTTTGGGGGAAGCGAACGTGACAACGGCGAGATTTTTGCCTCCCCGCTCCCCTATCTCCCCCGAAGTCGTCGCTGCCGTCGGGAACACGTGGAGAAGGCGAGGGAAACCGAACGGTGGGGAAAATACGCAGCCTTTCCCCCTCCCCCCTCTCACCCTCTCCCTGACCGAACGCTCAGGGCTAGGCGCCGTGAGGGTGACGACGACTGCTTCGAGGGCACGTAACGACTGCCGGCGTATGGGCAAGTGGCGCCCCCTGTATCGGCTCCTGACCGGCTGTGTGCCATTGTTTCGTTGCTGTTGTTAGACCTGTTAAAGGGCTTTTGACATTTTGTTTGCGTGTGCTCCGCGGGTGTCTTGCGAGAAATGGGAATTAAACTAATACTGTTTGTTCGGAAGATCGATCGAAGCTTTCGTCTCGCAAACTCTAAACATTGCGTCCGACCACTTCGTTAGTCCGCGTTGAGCAAGAATCAACCCTGCGTGGTAGTCTTTGAGCGGTAATACGTGCCGGTAGGCATTTGGACCACAACATGCTGGAAGGCGACCTCTAGTGCAGCCCGAGTTCGCCTTCTAATTATACAGAGTGTTTCAGCGAACACTCAACAAATTTTAAAGGTTGCCTGTGGCAGATAGCATAATTAGAGTTCATGAGCTGGCCTACTCGAAGAAGCGGACATTACTTGCGCAAAAAATTGGAATGCATATCGACTAATTCGGTTGGTAAACAGAATATCAAATTTCGCCCTGATATGCTATCGCATTATGAGATGGCAGAAGGAATTTTATTTTGTTATATCAAAATTTCGGAAAAATGGTTCGGAAAATAGACGTTGAGGCTGCTTCGTATTGGTGGTAGGATCAATGGGTTAGAAACATCTGCCTTTCCAAGAGCCGTAAAACTTTGAAATGGTCTTCCTAACAAAGTTGCAAGCATCAAACGCCATGCTACTTTTAAACAAAACTACCATATAAATGTCCAGGTGCTCACCTTGAGGAAGAGAACTCGATTTACGGTCACACTGCACATTTCACTGCATGTCGCCTGTCGCAAAAGCTCCCTGACAAGAGGTATCGTATAGCCAGAGTAGTCGTTTAGCTTCCAGAAGGGTATGTTGGACTTCTTACATTTCTAAGAGACACTACTTTGCTCGATCTGTGGTAAATAACCCAGTGACTCTGCAAGAGACGCCCAAGTGGAGTGATTGCCAGCCTCGATCGTCAGTGTAAACCCGTCTGGGTTTAGCCAAGTTTAGTTCTTACCACCACCACCATCCCATTAGCCTGTGAAGACGAGCTCCTATCGCAAGCACATACTCAACGGGGGATAGATAGATAGATTTAGTATAGATAGATAGGTTTATAATAGATAGCAATTTAATTTATTGCTTTGAGTAGTCTGTCGTCGGTAGACTACTTCAATACAGTAATACAATTAGTACACATGTCATCATCGGTCAGTGGCCCACAAACCTCCACACTGTAATAAGTGCTGAAAAAAATCCCCGAAAGAGGCATGGCCTACGGCCCAGCGCCAGTCGTCATCGTCACTGCAGGACTGGTTTCTGTCGTCACCATCGTCGCCTAGAGAAGCAGTAGCGCCGCGTGCTGAATTCCTTGTGTTTTCAAGTTTTTGAAGACCACTGCGTGCATGATATGGCGCCAATGGGGGCCAAAATAAACGAAGCAGCATGCTTCCGCGTTGGAACTACCCAAGTTTTCTTTCCATAGCAATGCATTCTTCCTCGCCTGGCCTTTCCAGCGCGTTCAAATTAAGCCAAAAGACAAGTTAACCAAGGTCAAATTGAAGGGAGTCAAACGTACTTTTTCTTTCACTGCCCAAAACTTTCAGTCGACATTCTTGAGAGAACAGTTCTTCGGAGCTTAAAGCATGCGACAACGGCTAGGCTTGCGTAAAACTAGACATGGTGAGGCGCGCCGTAGTTAACAAAGTAAACCCAGAATAACCAGAACCGCACACTTGTGCAGGTCACACTAGTATCGACGCGTGGCTATAGCCCAGCTAAAATCACCAAAGCCGCTGTCACACTGATGAGCATGTTCCGCAATGTCTGCAGAGCCTCTGCACGTCGTTTCGTCCACGCGATAGCGGCAAGCGTTTTCGTTACCGCAAAGGCGGAGGGCAATGTGGCAAAGAAAAACACACGTCTCCCACTCACCTGACCCACCCCACACTCTCTATATATAACCGACACACTTCATCTTTGTTCTACATCCTATCTCTTTGTCGTCTCCTGCACAGGCCTGGCTCGAAGAACGACAGCGGCAAGCCTTGCGTAAGGAGACCGCTAGCGTCGTCTCTTCATCTGCCCCCGCTTTGGCTATTTCACTGTCCAGCGGGTGACGCAAGCAGCCGCGCGTCTGTAGCGGCCGCAAGCTGGGGCTTGCCTCTTGCTTAGGCTTAGACGCTAATGACCTTCTGGACCAGACAGAACCGGCGACGTTCGTAGGCTGCGCAAAAAGAAACGACCAAGGCAAAAATACAGACAACGTCGCAAACAGCGCAAGAACTGTCCTTAGTGTCGGTGCAAGTGGCAGTAACTGTGCGCACGACACAGACGCTGTCTTCTCTGTCTATCGTCTTGGCCCGCACCCTCACGATCGCGACTGCTGAGGCGTCGGCGTCGTCAAGGTGGTCCGCCGGATTGACCGCTTCATTTTCTCTCCTTTCTCGTCATGCGTCTGGTTTTTCTTCTAATTGTGCTTGGCTTCCATGCTGTGATCTTTTTCTGCTCCCGTCGTCCCCAGCAGACCTTGCCCGGAGCTAGACGTCATTTGTGTGTGGCGTGTTCTCGTCGCGATGGCGTTTCTGCTCTCGCCAACGAGGAAGCCTTTGTCGCTCGACGCGCTGTCCGGTGAAGCAGGAAAGAAGGCCGGGCGTGTTTCCGGCAGGTTCTGACGCACTTGAGCGCAACAAGAGAACGCACCTGACCACGACAAGAGGGCACACCTGTCGTGTACCGTATCTTTCGTTTTGTGAACGCATCTGTTCGCGCTTTTTTTCGTCGTCGCGTGAAATAAAACTGTGACTGTTTCGCCCGCGAAAGGTTGAAGCATTCAGAGCGACAGAAAGGTTTCGCGTCGGTATTGAACTCCTCAGGAATGGTGTTATAACCATACGCGGCTGCGACATATTCGCGCGACGCTGCAGGCAAGCCAACTACTGGGTGGCCGAAGGAACAGTTAGTTACCTGGCAGCCAGCGAGCATGTCACAACGATGCAATGATGAAAGTCACACCTCGACTGGCCGTTGGTCGGCGCCCAGTGCAATTTCAGATAAGGTTATATCCCATGAGGCTGAGAAGCCGGCGTTGTAGGCAACGAGTGGTACCAAAAATCATCATTATCAGTGACGTAATCAGTTTCTGGTATGGCGTCAGTAGTATTACAGAATTAAAGTTAGAACAAGTTAGAGTAAGGTGACTTGAGGGGGAGTAAAGTGAATTAAGGTGAAGTGAATAAAGGTAAATTGAAGTGGAATAAAGTGGATTAATATGGAATAAAGTGGATTAAGCGGGATTAAGGTGGATTAAGGTTGGTACAAATTAGAGCAAGGTGGATTAAGGTAAATTTGGGAAGGACACGTGGCAATGTATCATGTCAGGTGTCCTGCACTTAACCAATTAATTAGAGAAGTCATAAAGCTTTCGCATTCAAATCACGTGAGGATGCGTAAGTGACTGCCAATTTTTATTTTTAATGCTTACTGCTCAGACCAGAGCACTTACACAGCATCTCGGCAGGAACGCTAGTACGCTTATAATGTGCGTGCTGCGCACAAAGCTCACGACAGCAGCTGAAGGCAAAAACCTGCCTTCGCTGCGCCACCGAGGCAATTGAGCGTATTGCTGACGGTGCCGTCCACTTCGCTTCGCCGTTTTTTTGCCGCCGAACCCATTCCGAGTCTCTGGGGACCCTCTAACTCATCGCGCGCGAGCTGCTGCGCATGCGCCGTCAGCGGGACAGCACCACAACGGCGACTGCGCGAATGCGCCTCAACTGCCCGTATAATTGCTATGGCAATAATAAATAGACGAGATAAGTTACTCAGAGTTACACTCAGAGTTACACTCCCTCCCCCCTTTCCGCACTGAGTATTTTCGCGTGTTTTCCTGAATGTGAGTGAATATTGTCACGTAGTAGTGACGCTGAAGTCAACAGTCGTAAAACGGTGTATGACGAAACTGATTCTTTATTGGGCGAACCTGTGCCCACAAAAGCAAGGTACACTCAAAGCACAACGAAAGCAGCGAACACAGCCGGCGGTCGTCGAAAAACTGATCAGCGGCGAAACGCGTCGGCTTTTATGCCTGAGTCATCGAAGGTTCCAGAATAATCCCTGGTACGCGCGCGTCTTCCAGATAGTTCTAGATAATTCGCGTCGCTCATACAATCAGATAACATAAGCGTCGGTGAAAACAGGCAACGGAAAGAAGCATCGATAACGTTCTAGAAACTTCCAATACAGGCGCGATAACGTTTAACATTTGTTAGCCGGTGGAAAGCGGCCACCGGTGAAAGATAAACATGTATACGTGTCAATATGAATCCGTGAACACGCCAGTCTGAGTGAGCTTACCTGAGTTAGATTTTGGTGCGTCTGCGTCCAAGTTTGATCCACTGGGTGCGCCGCCGTTTACTACAGCCGAATTACAACAAATGTCGTAAAGTTTATTAGTGAAAGTGACCGCAGTCGACACGTTATATGGCGGCGCTAAAGTAGCCGTAAAAGGGGTGAATCTTATTTTCATTTAGATGACTCTATGATACATGAAATTATGAAAACACAGACCATCGCTTCTGGTGCTGGTCAACAGGTCTTTTCCTGCGGCAACCGAGCCGTGTTGGAATCATAGGAAATGAGGCGGCAGACAGATTAGCTTTACTGCAGCACATACATTAAGCATACCCTGACACGCGGGACATTTTCTGGATCAGCCGCCAAGAGTGTTCTTCGCACCCTGCGGCACTAATTTTGCGAGGACACGTGGTTGGACGAACGTGCAAACTCTTCACTGCTGTTCAGAGTTCACCCAATCCCGCGGCTTTCGCCGATTCATAAGATTGACGGCACGTTCGACACGCTCCTCCCTGTAGTCCACGCTTTGGCGTAGCATAAACACGCCTCACGGTCTGTGTCGCGTGAAACGAAGAATATCCCCACGTTGTGGCGTCTGTGATAGTCCCTATGATTTCGTCGAGCATATTATCAAGGAATGTCTTCAACATGACCACCAGCGGGTTTGTCTGCGAGATCATTTGAACATCCTTGACAGACGTTGTCTCCAAGTGAATGAACAGTGTGTTTGGGCCGTGTCATGTCCCGATAAGCAGAGGCTTGCCCTGAGTGCACTTTGCGATTCTTCAGTGAACAGTAACTTTATGGACTGCCTGCTAGGGACAATACGTGTCTTGCCTTCTCTACATTGCACTCCTTATCTAATGTATTGATGCCGCGGCCGTGTTGTATGTATATATGCGTACATAAAAGGAATTGTAAGGTCTCTTTCCTCCCTGATTGGTGGTTGACCATCTCACAGGTCAACCACCAGTTCAGGACCTTACTGGACCAGTAAGTTCAGGACCAGTCCAGGATCTTACTAGACTGTGCTTCCGGTGCTGATGCCCGCAGAGAAATTCTTTTTCTGCTTGTGTGTTGTTCGTGTGTGTGCAGTGCTTGTCGATAATTTATTGTCGCGTTTACTTTTTTATCGTTATTTGAGTAACGATTTTGAGATAGCCGGCTCTAATGTAGGCTAACTTCCCATGAAAAAAATTACATCATACATTTTCAGTTGTCTTTACGATAGGCATTTTCGCTTCGTGTAAAATTCAGATAATAGGTCAAATAGCTTATTCCTTTTCAAACACTCGCAATTTCTTGTAATGTTTGTTATTTGTCTTATTGCTTCGAATAAAGTTAAAATTAAGCGGAAACTTTATCTCGGACCTCCTATCTAAATACACAAGAAAGGAAAAATCGTTTTTCGCTGCAACCACGGCACCAAATTTCACGAGGTTTGCTGCATTTATTAGAAAGAAGTTAAAATCTAGTGAGTGTTGGAAGCGGAATTTTGATTTAGGTTGTCGATGTTTATATAAAAATGGTTGAAAATCACAAATTTTCAAAAACAAAAATATAAAATTTGCAACTCTGTAACTCAGCCATAAAAAGGATATCACATTTCTGTATATCTCAAGGAATAATGCGTCTAAAGCGGAGAAAGTTTATGTGCTATACATTGCTCCTAAGTACGCCACTAAGATATGAGTAGGACGTTCGCGAAGCCCTTGTAAAAATTCTGTATTTTTCACTCACCAATTTTCGGCAATTTTGGTAAAAAACATTCAGGCTCTAGATCGAAATGTCACTTCTAGCATTTACTAGAACTTAATTTGTTCCATTAAATGCATCAAATTTTGTTAAAATCGTTCAAGCGGTTGTTTCATAAAAGCGTTCCTGCGTTCTACATGTATTTGAATAGGCGGCATCGGACTTTGGCCTGAGCCGAAGGTTCCTCTACTTGCACTTCTTTTACTATGTTTGCTATGTGTGGGCCCTTCCTGATAATATTTCTCTTGGGATTGGCAGTATGGATTGAAATAAATAAAATAAATAAATAAACAAATAAATAAATAATCAACAACACTTTGTTTTGGCGTGTAACTTAGAACTTGCAATCTTGCGCCCCCATTAGAATTCAAGGAACATTAGAGATATGTATAAACACGGGATAAGCTTAGACTGGCAAAGCATTTTTTCAAAACTGTATTTTCGTGAATTTTGCGCTTAGAGGCTTATTATTAGAAGAGAAAACGACGGTAAATTTTCAATTTATTAAATTTTGTGATGAAACCACAAGGCTAGAACATCAATGTGACGCCGCAAATAAAACAAAAGTATTTTAATATTGGCGCCGTTCTTGCTCAGTAAATGTTCTTCAGACTTGCTAAGTTCCAGCTTCGACTTGTTCAGAATACAATTTAGTCCGTATTGCGTTATCAATCCCACTGTCGTTTAAGTGGTTGCTTAAGCATTTCGGTGTTGACGGTTGGTTAAAGGGTTGTTTTGGTTAACGTCAACACCCACGCCAAATTCAGGGACATGGAAGGCATTACACTTTTTCTCTAAATTCCAATTATCGAGCACATGTCATCACGATAAAACTTAATATATAAGAACAGTTTGTTCGAAAGGAAAACCGTTAAACGGCCACTTTTTGACGACGTAATTTCCCCCTTATTTATTTTCCACCTTAGTTTGTTTATTGCATTGCATCGTATCTTTTGTGCAGCAGGAACTTGCTTAATAAAAAAAAAAGAAAAACAAAAACGGCAAAGCTTGCACTAGGGGCCGTATTCTGAAACGTTACATTTGGGCGAAATTTCTTTTTTCGCTTTCAAGCGCGCTGATTGGCTGGTTGAGCAAAACCGGAAAAGAAGTCGCGCCACCTAGTAGTTCCGGTGCGCGTCATTTTGACGTCACGGTGTCAGTGCGTGCACCCGACATGTATTGAATAAACGAACCAACGCCTCCTCTGAAGGAACACGCCTGTGTCGTACTGCGGCCAATGCATTCGAAAACAGCACACCCGAGCCGCTCTGCACTCGCACGGTGCGCTCTCTCGTGTGTTTTGCGAAGCGTATCGGTAGTGCATGCTGACGTCACGGGTAAGCAGCCGGTTGACTTACTGAACGCGACTTTCGCCTAGGCGAAATATCGCCGAAGTGGAACGTTTCAGCACACGGCCTTCGGCCGCGCAAAGCTCGATACACAGCGAAGCTGGCCGATCGATTGCGTCCTAACCTAAGAGATAACCTAAGAGCTCAACTCAGGCATAGCCAAGGCCAAACCTAGCTGCAACCAAGTTCAACCTACATACAACCAAGTTCAACCTATCTACTACCAGGAGACGCAATCGATCGGCCAGCTTTGACCGGAAAGGGGCAACATTCCCTCTCCCGCCGGCAGCGTCGTCATCGCTGTGTCGTGCAGTTAGTCGTTCTGATTACTATATATGATATTAGTGATAATTGGTTTGTCTCTAAATCCTGGAATCGCCTGAAAATCATGTATATATTTTTGGCTATTGTTTTTCACTTATGTACCTGGTTTTACTGAATAATTCGTAGCAGATTCTTCGAAATTAACACAAAGAAGGACAATAAATGTTACATCTGTGGTACTAAACCTAATAGATAAAATAAAATAAATTTAAGCAGGATATACTTTTTTTTCCTCAGTGTACAACTGCCACTCAGACATGCTTCTCATTTTTAATTTTTTTATTGTACAACTGACATTAACAGAGAAGGGTAGAGTATTGAGCTAGTTGGTACGCCATCTTTTCTGGGGAGACTGATAGCGCGAAGCAAAGGAACACCATTTATTGTCGGCTATTCATACTACTATACCAGCAACTCATGCGGTAGCAACTCGAGTGCATCTAGCAGTCTGCTTAAAAGTAAAAAAGAGTTCTAAAACAGTATTCTGTGAATAATGCAATTAAAGTGCTGGACACGCTCAATTTTGGATCGCATGAAAAAAAATGACTACAATAATTGTTTTGTAAGTAAAAAATATCGAAGTGTTATATATCTATTGAAATCTAAACACTTACGCTATCGAAAAAGAGAAAAATTGAAAAAAAATGTTTATATTTTGGTCCATGATAAACGAGTAAGTGAAATTTTATTTGATATTGCTGCTAAAATGCTGCCGACAAGCATGCTTCAATTTTTTTCAACGTGTGTTGATGTATGTTTCTTTATGCAGTCACGAATTGTTAAATTGCCGTACTCAATGCATGCTGGGAAGAAAATAAAAGTAGAAAGTTACCTATCCAGAAAGGAGTCGGGCAAGGAGACGCAATCTCTCCTATGCTATTCACTGCATGCTTAGAAGAAGTATTCAAGCTCTTGGACTGGGAAGACTGAGGAATGAGGATCAACGGCGAATATCCCAGCAACCTTCGATTTACAGTTGACATTGTCCTATTCAGCAACAATGGGGATGAATTAGAACAAATGATTGAGGACCTTAATCGAGAAAGTGTAGGAGTGGGGTTGAAGATGAATATGCAGAAGACAAAGATAATGCTCAATAGCCTGACAAGGGAACAAGAATTCAGGATTGCCAGTCAGCCTCTAGAGTCTGTAGAAGAGTACGTATATCTAGGTCAATTACTCACAGGGGACCCTGACCACGAGAAGGAAATTTACAGAAGAATAAAATTCGTTAGGAGTGCATACGGCAGGCATTGCCAAATCCCGACTGGGAGCTTACACTGTCGTTGAAAAGAAAAGTGTACGACCATTGCATTTCACCGGTGCTAACATATGGGGCACAAACTTGGAGGTTAACAAAGAAGCTCGAGAAGAAGTTAAGGAGCGCACAAAGAGCGATGGAACGAAATATGTTAGGCCTAACGTTAAGAGACAGGAAGAGAGCGGTGTGGATCAGAGAACAAACGGGGATAGAAGATATTCTAGTTGACATTAAGCGGAAGAAATGGAGCTAGGCAGGCCATGTAATGCGTAGGATGGATAACCGGTGGACGATTAGAGTTACAGAATGGATACCAAGAGAAGGGAAGCGCCGTCGAGGACGGCAGAAAACTAAGTGGGGTGATGAAGTTAGGATATTTGCAGGCGCAAGTTGGAATCAGCTAGCGCAAGACAGGGGTAATTGGAGATCGCAGGGAGAGGCCTTCGTCCTGCAGTGGACGTAAATATAGGCTGATGATGATGATGCCTGCTGGGATCTGCTACGTGTCTGCTGCCGCGTGATGGAGCCTGCGGCTTTCTTCAAGCTTGTATGAGATCTTTTTCTAAGGCGTCCCTCCAGTGTACCGTATAGACTCGTGTAAGGGTCGCAACCGTGTAAGGGTCGCACCCCGAACTTGGAAGCCGAAAATTTGGGGAAAAAAAATTCAATCGGAGAAGCAATCGCATTCGGTGCGCCGTTGCCGCGCGAACGCATTAGTGAATTTTCGCATGCTGCGAACTTCCGCGTGCTCCTACTAGATGGCTGCACGTTGACCTCTGATGCACTGCTAGATTCGGGGATCCGGGGTGTGCAGTAGTTGCCGGCGGCTCCGTCACCATTTTGACCAAAAGGTCCAGTCCCGAGTAAGGGCCGCACCTTGGCAAAACTGTGAAGAACAAGTGCGGCCCTTATGCCTATATGGTACTTCGTGGCAAATAAACTCAATTGAACTGCGATCAATGGAAAAGCTAATGGCGACTCTGAAATCGTTCTCACTTCCCTCGAGGCGGAGACTTCGTTACGGCGCGGAGGCCACCTCTCTCCATGCACCGACGTCACAACAGTCCCCGTGCTGCCCCCCCCGTGGTAATTCCCCGCGCCCACCCTTGCGTGCTCATCGACTGTGCCTAATTTTGTGCCTGGGTACTTGTCGCGAACCGCAAACCACTGGTCGTGTTTTGCTCAGATGAGCAATGGCGCAACTGGTCCCACAACTCGGGAGAATGTGCAACGGCCCGGAAAGGATTAGGGAAACGGGAAGGGGCAGAAAAAGAAATAGACAGCTAGGTGAAGCGAAGAGAATGAATGAGACGGAGGAGAGAAAGGAACGGAACGGATACCAAGCATGAAGGAAAAGGGAAACGGAATCGCAGGATAGAAAGAAAGGAAGATGATGGAATGCGATTGAAGACAAGAAAAAAAATTGGGGAAACGGAAGGAAAAAAAAGGAAAGCAAGAAGGAATGAGAGGGTGAAGCGAGAGAGTTGGCTCGTTTCCGGATTAACAGAGAGAGCACTGTGCTGAGGATGCATCAACGCTCCATCTAGACAAAGGGCGTTGTGCCCACGCTTGACAGACTCGGTAAGATATAGGTAAGCTTCATTGCACACATTGAGAGTGTCGACTATATTTGTTCGCACCTTGAGGAGCTTTGAAATTTGGGTTCCGATTGGAATTGCTGACTACCCAATGTGTAATACTGAATTGGAATCGCACCCAACTTGCGTTCCGGCCACTCCCGTTGAGGGATGCGAACGTATCAGTAAGAAAGTTTTCAACGCGTGGGTAAAGTCCGTAATCGGTTTTAAACAAAATGAGAGCGTGTCGTTCACGATGTCGTCTCTGGTGCACTTGTAAGCTCTCCACGCGTTGCATTACTGGTTTGCGCAATTCTCCCCGGACAGATGTGAACAGCGCCGCACGGCAGCTCCCACGGTGACTGTGGTCCGCGCTTACCTCCCGGAGAAGAACAGGTTGCGCGGCAAGCGAGCGGCAACACAGGCGGCCCTGCGCAGCGACCGAGGGCGAGAGAAGAGTGAGCCGAGTGTTTCACCTGGTTTCACGCACCGACCGACCGAACGGCTCCCGGGTTCCTTCTTTTTTTCCCTCCCTCCGTGTGCCTCTCACTCCGTTCTCCCTAGCGTTTCGCCCCGTTCCCTCCGCCTCCGCTCGCCGCTCCTGGAACCGCTTTCTTGCTTGCGCTGCTTACTTGCGCGACTCGTCATCCAGCGCCAAGCCGGGCGTGACTGCGAATCGCAATGGTCGAACGGTAATAAGAAGGGCTGCGGTGCAAGCCTCGCCTCCCCCCTTTCCCGAGAGCTCTCCCCTTTCTCTCAGCCTCGTATATAGGCACTCGGTGCTGCCGACAGGCTTTCCCCAGTTCTCCCTTCGCTCCTGTCCCCTCGCGTTCCCTCTCCCGCCGGTAGCGTCGTCATCGCTGTGTCGTTCGTTCGGGAGCTCGCTCCCCAAACGGGATAACGGCACGCCGGTGGTTCTACGGGGATGAGGATGTGGCGGGGGGGGGATCCTGGGAGCAACAAAACAGCCTGCTAGCGTTGCAGAGTGGGTAAGCGGGACCGCGCGAGGAAGGAGAGATCCGCGACTAACGGGATATGAAGACGGCGGTGCGCAGAAGGCCAGGGATTGGCACGAATGTAGGGGAAAAAGAAGGAAAACAACGAGAGACAAGGAGGAGCGCGCAGCGTTCGTAGGGAAGCGAGGGGAAAAAGGAGCGAGCTAGACTGTGGGCCAGTGGATAGCGTCCGCCGGATGAATGGAGCCGTGCCCTTGTCTGGTTGGCGTTGCAGCGGTAAGCAGACGAGCAAAGGAAGACAGAAAGAAATGTGGGGAAAACGAGATTTCCACGAAAAAAGAATGAACGAATGAAAAGGATAATAAAGGGGAAAGGTAGACAGGAAATTAGAACCGCCGGAGACGACGGGAGGAATGAACGAGGTACGCCGCGGAACGCCGGAAGCGGCGGATTCATTGGAGGGGGGCAATGGAATCGGGATACGACGATGGTGACTGCGACAATGTGACAGGGACACATGAATATTTATGCGGCTAGACTGAAAGAGACGAATTAGGACTTTTACGGAAATTAAGCCACCATGCACGTTTGCAGTGGCTTGCAAGAACGCGTCAAGTCAGCCTTCTTTCTTGTGTCATGAAAACAATTCCGCCCTTTCACTTTGGCCGCGCCCTGCACATGTGGTTGTTCTGGGACCTTTCTAACCGGTTTGCTCCAAACATGTATGTAGCTCAACATTCTCGGCACTTTTGAATGCTACAATCATTTTTTAAGTCTCGTGAATTAACGCCGTGCTAGTGTGCAGAACACGTTAGCCAATGACCCGTGTACAGATTTCATTGAAGTCTATCATCGTCACCTGCTCTCTTTCATTCTCTTTTTTCAATATGTGCATGTGGGGTGCAAGGAAGTTCCGCAAGAGCCGGAAATGTCTCTTCGTTGAAAAAAAAAAGAACCAGTCGGAGATTATAACAAGGAACGGAGCGAGCGCCGCCGCTTTTTTCCCTCAAACTCTTCTTCTCTGGAATTTGGGTCGCGATTCCGCAAGCTCACACAAGTGCGACTGTTTCTCCTCAAAAAAGCACAGGCCGTCACTTACAGACAGTTGCAGACTAGGACATACATCATACCAACAACACTAAGCAGGATCAATCCTGACCTTCCTACTGAATGCCCACACTGCGGCCACGAATACAGCAACTTCGAACACATGCTCTGGCTGTGCCCTGCCAACGCGGGCACGGACTTTCCTGACCAGTCCTGCTGGGACTCAGCGCTCAGAAGTACAGAGTTCATCGCTCAGCTCAAGGCTGTCCAGACGGCCCGGGCCGTCGCCGAAGGACTCGGTCTACCGGCCCCGACCTGGGTGGAGCCACCGCATTGATTGGCGGGGCCTCCGGCCCCGCTTTATTTCATTCTCCTCAGGACCTCAATAAAGTTCGTACTCACTCACTTTCGAACAGTTTTCCGACATGGGAAGTGGGAGTGGAGAAAGATGAAAATGATGCTTAACCCCAGAAAACCCAGAATACCATTTTTCATATGCAGACTATGATACCTCAAAATGCGGAATATTGCGGCGGAATCTTCCCGAAAAAGAAATGGTCAACCAAGTGTCGTCGCTGAAGAAGTCAACGTCGCCGTACACGGTGGTTCAATAGATTCGATGATTAAGTATTAATTACGTCCCTCCATTATGTCTCTGTTTCCTTTCGTGTTCATTATTCACTCATTTCGTATCTTATTCGTATCGTATGTAACGCGCAATTATTCGACCTTGCCTTTTTTAGCGTGGACACTTAGTTGCAATGACCTTTACTTTTTTTTTTGGTTACAGGGTATCCAGATATTTGATGCGCCAAGCCAGTCTGAAGTCAGCCGAAAAGACCTTGTCTTCTAAAGCGCGCAAACTGGCCGCGAGCGGCGAATGCGTGGGGTGTGCGGGAACACATGGGATATCCCGCGTGCACATGTGTGTTAGCGCATACTCGGCATATGTCGCTAGTAGTCAAATTTGCTCACTCTACGAGTGTTTACGGCTAATTATTCTCCTTCTTGACTATATCCTTAGTTGCTGACAGTTGCTACGTTTTATCGGCGCGGAGAGGTATCATCAAATGCCATTTTCATGTTCATACACGACATCTACGAGTCACTTAACCAACCGTTACTTTTCAGAAGGTGGTTACAAGATAGACAGTTCTCGTATACGCCAAACCCGTGGGCTGTCAGCAAATAATGCCTTGTCTTCAAAAGCCATAGTAACGTTTTTGACATGCTGGGCCAAAGTGCTCGTGTGGATAGCTCTGCAAACCTGTTTATAATAAAAGAATTACTACTACTAGCTCATTTTTAACGCAAAATAACGTGTATCGTCTTTTCTTTTTTCTGTGGTACGAATGCACTTTTCATAGTCAGAAACGAAGGTTGTCCAGTTTCTCATTTCTCTTGATGTGTAATGGTGTTTGGGCCTTCACAGGTTAAAACTGTGGTCGAGAAAGCATTATTTATTTCACGTTTCTTAGCTAACGGGAGTGTACCTGTTGAGAGAAAGAGAGAGCCCGCGGGAACGCGTAGTCGGAAGTTGCGGACAAATCTGCGCGAACAGGCGGGGATGCAGGGAGGTGCGAATACTGCGAAATGAGGCCTGATCCCAGTGGGAGGCCCAGCTGTATACCGGGGGATGAGCGACAGTTTCTGCTATACTACAGACAGCGTCGAGCTTTTTTCCCCGGCATATAGGTAATGGTTTGTGCGCCGTGTCATCAGACGCTCTTCTGGCATCCTGAGCGCGGCTCGGAATGCTGTCACGTGCCGGGACTAGCGTTCGGATTACGATCTCTCCGCGGGCTTTCACCCCGAGGGAAAATTGCGCTCGGCGCTCCATTTATGGCTCGCGTCGACGAATGAATGCCACCACCACACTCCATCCCACGTTCGAGCTCGAGCTCTCGGGTCGTGTGTTTGGGATTCCCCCCAGGACGGGGACTACAGGACGCACGAAACGGGTCGAGAATCCCTACATTGCTGAGTGAGGTGTTGTCATAGATCGAACTGTGATCCAATCGCGCGAGGCAGCGCAGCCTGAGCTGGTGTGCGAGCTGCCACGCTGACCCGGTTGCTAGGGCGTCCTGCTGCGGTGCGTGAGGCCGTGGGTTCGTTTCCCTCTGTGACGGCTGCTTTGGTTTGGCGCGAAAGCGTTTGTTGTACTGTGACTTCGGTGCACGTTCAGTTCATTTAACTTATTTCTGCTTAAAGGCCCGAGGGCGTTAAATGCAGGCTTGAGTACGAGCTTTCTTTCTTTGATTTTTTTGGTCACGAAAACATACAACGGCGAAAAGTATGAAAAATGAACGCAAAACGTGCTCAATTATTAACAACAGTGGTGAGAAAACACGTACTAGCGTAGGTGTATCTAACAAACTTTTACAAACGCTGGCTAGATTTCAGAATGTGGGTGTATGGGATCATCAAACACTTAGTCCTTTCTGGTCTGAATTTTATTACTGAAGTGAGAAATTTATATTTCGTCCATTTGAATGTCGTACAGCTGAATGAATTAAAAAAAATCTCAGTGAAGCTTATGGCAAAATATAAGAGGTTTTCTCAGGAGTCGCCATCAAATCAAGGCGTTGGAGGTGGCCGTATTGGTTCTTCGAACTTCTTATTTAACCATAATAACAGTGTGAAGCATGGACGGAAAATGTTTGAAGACTATTTTTGCGTCACCCAAGGCAAATAATATGAATTAGTCTGACTACTCCAAGGATACCGTGCAGAAGCTTAACCTCCGCGCGATGCGACGCAATAAAATTTGCGAAATATTCGGAAGAACGACGTTTAACTGTGGCACCAAATTCACAAGTTATGTTGTGGAGTTGCTTGAAGCCTTGACTTATGAGATTAGTTCTGTTGCTTGTTTATCTCCGTGTCTTATATTTGTCGTAAAAGGTCACGATTGCTCTCGGAAGCATCTGACCAGAAAGGGTTAAGGAGCTACATTACGGCGTCTATTAAAGAAATAACTAGGACAGCGCAAGGACACAGGACATGGCAAAAGGACACACGAGCAGCAGCTGACTTACAGCTACGGCCATCATGATTTCGCACCGGAAATGCTTCCTGTTATTTCGGATGCCCTTCTGACGCACGATGCAGCAAATATTTGTGTCGGCGGTCCTAGAAATTCGTGGGATAACGAGATAATGCCTATATGGGAGATCGACGCATGCGTCGCTACCACATCTCTAACCCTTTTTTTGTACTTTCATGGTGCACGCGCCTCCTATCTCTTTTTAAGCATGAAGGGCTTTTTAGCTCCCGTTGTCAGCGACCTTCACGAGACCTTGAGCCAAAAGCCAGAGACGTTATCCGGACACTCAAGACGAGAACGAAACGAAAACATCTGGGCTTCATTGCGACAGCAAAACGGGATCATCTCGAGTACCAGTCAACACTTAAGAAATTGCAGCCTTTGGCTCCCAACCATTCGTACAGGAGCGCATTACATACGCTAGTTAATGCCCAAATAAGTTACAAAAAATATTGCTTTCGATTTATTCCTACTGTTTGTTCACAATATAACTCAAGTTATTTAACTTCTAGTACGCTGAAGTTTAATTTGTCATTTCCAATAGCGACATTCAAAAGGCAGATACAGTGCACCATATACTTGATTGTCATCTTTTGGCGCTGAGACTGGGTTGCCGGTGATCTTTTCAACGTCAGCGGTCCGTGAGTTCGGCAGCGCGGGTTTTGCGCCCTGCTTCGAGAGATGGCGCCACGCTGCATGACCAAGCCGGCAGCGTCCGGCTCGGCGCAGATGGTTGTTTGGCCGAGACGAGTTCAAAACAGGTTCAAAACGGCTTAGTAAGCTTTCAGGCCTAAGTCGCGGCACTAATCTGCTTTGCCGGTAGCCAGTTCATGCTTACATCTACTCTATTACGGGAACGCCACCAATTTTTGTTTTGTTTTAATCTTTCAGATCGTGCCCATATATTGCGATCCCCTTACCATGCCCTGTGTTTTCCTGCTGTGTAGGGTTCGAAACATGCCGTATATACCAACCTACCAAAGTTGCAATGCTTCCTATGTCTACCCTATAGGACCGTAGAACTCTTTACTCACTCACGCATTCTATCTGTCACCACTCGCTCACAGCCAGCAGTGAAGCTGGTCAACCTGCCTGTCCGCTCTCAGCCAATGATGGGAGACATGGTGTGCAATCAATGTGGGCGACTGAATTATTATTCATATTTCGTGAGCAAAAATCCAGGAGGCAGAATGTTTCGAGCAGATTTGTCTAAAGGAGTTGTAGGGCTGTAATAGCGACGAATGCAAGAAGTGTCGGGCTTTGAAAAATCTTAATTCACTGTATGGTATAAATAGCGGTAGTTATGAATGTGTGAACTAGTTAGTTATGAACTAGCTATTTATTGATGGAAATTCATTCGTATACTTAAGTCTATGAAAAACAAACGGGCGACCTGCAGGTGCTTGGTGCACTGTTCACCTATAACCTAAATATATGAAATGTTAGATTAGCACAATTAGAGGAGGTGCGTCTTCACTCAGCGAGGAACTCTATTCACGTCACAATTTTTGACGAACAACGGCTGAAGGAATAACAGAAAAAAAGACAACTAGACGCTGCCAAAAGGTGTGTGGGTGTGATTACCAGCGAAGCAGCTATAGGAACGGAATGTCGCGAACTGCTCGTATGTTTCAGTGCAACAAAAATAAGCAAATAAAAACGAGAGGCTGCACCATATTAAGAGATTTAAAAACAGTGGAGTTTCCCGTCTTGAAGGGTGCGACTGTAGGATTTTACAGAGGTATAACCATTATAACGACGTAACTACCGCCGCCGTTGAGCCTTCATAGTGGAACATTGGGACTTGTTCAGGTTCCTTTTATAGCTCTTGCAGCACTCTTCACTTTGAGAGCAACTATCCTCCAGCACGGCGGTTTAAAAAGCTCGTCTACCATCTTGTTCGTAGAAGAAGAGGTTGTTAACGCGACAGCGTTAAGAGCCCCTGTCGCAGAAAATCCGGCGTCGGCGTTAAGCATCGGCGTTAAGCATCGGCGTCTGGCGGAAATAATCATGCCGTACCACATCATCCCGAACCTCCCCGACCACACAAGGCCCTCCACGTGGCGCAATGCGTTAGTGAAAAAAAAAAAAGAATTTCTCAATGCAAAATCCGTCAGAAAAATCGTAAAGTACGACTTCACCACAACCTACAGGCGTGATAGCGTCGGACTGTAATTTGAATATACGAGAAAAAAGCCTGATAAGCAGCAAGGGATCTGCTATCATGTTCCACTCCTAAAGGCGAAGCTTAAGCGTCCTCCAGTTTGTTTTCTGGGCGTGTAACTGACCAGTCCCTCTAATGGCTGTGAGCCATCGTCTGAGGCTACAATAACAACGCCAAGTATCGTGGCTATCTCAGCGCCGGACCTGGTAAAATATGGCTTAGGCCGCTGCCAAGCACGAGGGTGAGACTCGCGTTGTGACCCTGTATCGCCGCCATCAAGACGAAAGGGTGTGACTTGTGGTGACCATGCAAGCACAGTTTGGGCGCTTAATTTGACTACTTACAACAGAAATGTGTTGCACCACGAATTGTGGGGGGCCACTCAGAGGGAATGACAGAGTGTCACACATGTCACCCACGTCTGGCGCCACGGCGGTGGCATGATCGCGACGGCTCGGACATCGTGAATCAGGAATCAAACCATTATCGTGATCATCACCGCCGTGATCACCATCATCATCATGATCAGCATTATCCTATTCGGTGTCCACTGCAGGATGGCGGCTTCTCTCAGCGATTTTCACTTACATTCTCCTGATGCATTTCTTGTAGGAGACAGCTGTCTCTCTTAACGCACTCTTTTGCCAGGAAACACAATGCCGATAAAAGTGATGTCGTAACTGTGAAAGACGCCATAAAAGCTCCCTCAGCAGCTACCGCTATAAGATGCTATCCATGTTCCTTCGTTGATCGGGAAAGCTTTGAGAAAACTCTTCTACATCGTCGTAAAATTGCAAAGAAAATGACGTAATGTTTAGAATAATAAATTTTGGAACACTTCTGGCTACACAAGTACCGCGGTGAAAAAGATAAGTAGCATATTCTGCTACCATGTCGTGCTATACCGTTTCATTGATTTCGGACTTAGCCCCACCTCTTACTTCCCCAGAGCGCAATCGCCAAAGCATACTGAGCCCGAGAAGTAATCGATAACCACGATTTCCACAACGCAGGGAAAAAAGTGCGCCTGTCTACCGCAGGAACAATAAGAGGTCAACAGCATGCCGCTTACAAACTTTATCCCGCGTCACCACGTAAGGTATGAAAAAGTTCTCAGAGAACGTACATACAGCCGAAAGGACAATAAAAACGAAGCTGTACACGGAGTTATGGCGACACTAACTAGTGCCATGCTGGTCGCAACCCGCCCGAAACAACTCCGGAAGCGAAAAGGTGGTGTGTCTGACCGCATGGAGGGAGGGGGAGGGGGTGCGGGCACGGACGCTGGCGAAGGCAGGAGAGGAAGGGAAATGAGGGAAAAAAGGGAAGGGGGTCCAGTCTGGAGTCGGATAATAAATGGACTTCTCGGTAACGAACGCGCGCCGCGTGACCAAGAACGAAAATGGAAGGGGAGTGGCTAATACCGTACGCTGGCCCGGTCGAGGAAGCGAGACGCGGTTCGCTGTGCTAAGGTAACGACGTACGACCAAGGGGTCGCGAGGGCGGCGAGGGAGGAGGCGTAGGGAAGAACGCGCAGTAGGCAACGAACGAAAGGGGAAGAAATGGGGAAAGAGGCGTCGCGAACGGGGAGAAAAATGAACACCGCGCGACTGAAGGAACTAAGGGAGCTAGCGACAAAGACTAAAAAGGAGCAATGGACGGAAAGACGACGGAAAGGGGTACTGTGAGTGGGGCGAAAGCTTCTTGGGACGGGAGCGGCAAAAGCGCGAGGCGCGCCATCTCGCGAAGGCAGAAAAAAAAAGGATGGCAATGGGGTGCCTTTTTCTACGCCTGCATGCGTCCACGCAAGTTCCGCGCGCGGACTTCCCTTATTAGAACATCTTTCTCACTCTATTTTTCGCTTTTTCCACGCGGGGAAGGAGAAGGAAAAAGCACCGAAAGAGGTGGTTAGACGCAAGAGAAAGCAGCGTAAGAGGGAAAAAAAAAGGTAAGACGTGCCGTCGAATGAAGTAATTCGTAGGGAAGACAATGTGGGGGAAAATGGGGAGTAGACAAATGCAGGCAGCAGGTATACGACACCCTGGGTCATCGTTACGACAAGAAAAAGAAGAAGAAAGCACGTAGGCGTCTTTTTGTTGCTATATTTCTGCGGCCATTGTCCTTTTATTCATGACAGCAAGGACGAAAGGGAGGAAGGAACGAGCCACGATGATGTGGTAAAAGGGAGAGGTTAGGGACGGCTTGGAAGGGAGCTGGTCATCGCTGTAATCTAGAAGGGAAAGCGTAAGGCAGTGAGGAGACGCTGTTGCAGACTCATGTCAGTGCTAGAGGTGTTTTTCCGGCCTGCGATGTCCTTTCTCTCTCACCGTCGACCATTCCTTCCGATACCTCCGTTCCCATTCTCCCTCTGCGCCCACCGTGGACGCCGTCTTCATCGGATCCGGACGAGTGGGCCCTAATAGCGAACCTGTGAGGGGAGCCTGAGGATGGGGTAGGAAAAAGAAGGGGGAATCAGTACGAGTAGGGCGCTCTTTGTCTCTGTACCTCGATGACTCCTGGCGTTTGATACTCCGCCATTGGTGGTCAGCATGGCAGCGTTGGTTTACTAGTGGGATATAAAGTTTAATTGCGAGGCTTTACGCGCTGAAGGACAAACCGGCTGTGAGAAATACCCTACGGTTAGCAGCTCCGGAATAATTTTGACGGCTTGGAGTTTACTTAACAAGCACTAAAAGCTCAGAATATCAACCTAATATATATATATATATATATATATATATATATATATATATATATATATATACGTGGGAAGTATTTCTTCGGATCCGGTGTTTAATAAGGTAAACGAAGTGCAGGCGCACATAGAAAAACGAAAACATTTTCATTTCGACGTTCCGGCCGGGGTCCGGCCTTCAATCAAGAGAGCGATTGGAAGCACACAGAGCTCAATTTATACATTTTCTCTGTAACCCCCAAAAAAAGGAAAAAGAAAGAAGAAGAAGAAAGGTACCTGGTCTATGACCACATGCACGTGTACATTTAGTGACGTCATGCATATCAACGCGTACATTGACTCATGCACATTTAGTGACGTCATGCATATGAACGCGTACATTGACTCATGTACATTTAGTGACGTCATGCATACCAACGCATACATTGACTCATGTACATTTAGTGACGTCATGCATACCAACGCGTACATTGACTCATGTCAAACGACAGGAGTCAATGTACGCGTTGGTATGCATGACGTCACTAAATGTACACGTGCCTGTGGTCATAGACCAGGTACCATTCTTGTTTTTTCTTTTTACTTTTTTTTCTTCTTTTGGTTACAGAGAAAATGTATAAATCGAGCTCTGTGTGCTTGCAATCGCACTCTTGATGAAGGCCGGACCCAAGACGAAACGTCGAAATTAAAATGTTTTTGTTTTTCTACGTGCGCATGCACTTCAAACTTTATATATATATATATATATATATATATATATATATATATGCGTATTGCTCGTCTTCGAAATGTGGCAGCGCGACACTTATCGAAAGAGCGCTATAACAGTCGACATCAGCCTGTCTCGTACGCTAAAGGAGACTTTGTGTGGTTGTGGACCCCGCACCGTTAACGTGGCCTATGCGAAAAGTTTTTACCCCAGTACACGGGCCGATTCGTCATTGTAGATCGCTTGAGCGACTTGACGTACGTGGCGGCACGCTTGACGTCAGCTGGTCGTCGGTCTAGCCGGACCCAGTTACTACATCTTGCTCGTCTTAAGTGCTTTCACCCTACACTTTCCGAGTGACTTGGACTGGCCCAGTGGGCTTCGTGTGGGAGCCGGGGATTGCTACGGCATGAGCCAGGCAAGAAGAGGAGGAGGAAGACGTTATATGGCGCAGCCTGTGGACGCCATCTTTACTTCACCATCGTAATAGGCAGGGGAGTATTTCGCAGAGACGCAGACTGTCCGGCAACCTTCCTTCCATCGGCCGCGCCGGCTAGTTTACCGACGGCGGTGGTGACGTAGAACGTCGCCGTGGTGACGGTGAACGGCGTTGGCGACTGGTTGGGGGCGTCAGGCTGCGGTCTGAAGCTGGCGAGCCACTCCTACTATATTAACGAAATGTATTCCGCGGTGGCGCACCTGGAGTGTTTGCAGTACCAGGGTCTGTCGGCCAGTGGTCGTCATAACTGTCACGTTCAAAATTAGGCCAAGTTGGTGGTGGGCAATATGCTGTTGTCTGTCGACGCCGGCGACAAAAACGACCAGTGTGTCCTAAGGCACCACAGCTGTGGCACACAGGTGATGCGCGACCGACGTTCTAAGCCTCGGGATCTACCCTGGGACGCTGCGAATAATAAACGCAATCTTCCGATTTGTGGTGGTAGCTCTACGAGTGCGTTCATCGTGCGTCATGTCGTCGGGAAAGGAACGTCGGTGCTGTCGCAGCTGATCGACTAGACAGTCTGCAACACCTGGCATGGCAGACAATGCGGACACAGCAGATGCATCATGTTCTTGAGGTTGGTTGGAAGCGCAACCGAGCTGTTCGACATCCGCCCCCTTCGTGTGACGTTCAAGTTCTTCACGGACAATGTGCCTTATAGTTGCCGCAAGGTCAAATTTAAAACTGTAGTTGTCGTCCACGCTTGCAACCGTTGTGACATTCGCTAACCTCCCGAGCTTTGGCCTGATACGGCACAGCTTCAAGGCCTCAAATGTGCGGCAATGCTTAATGAGGACGGCGACCTATAGGCGAGACACTCCTTTCCTAGTAAGTAATTGTAAACATCCTTGGCTATGCCTTTGAGAAGGCGTCCAACTTTGTCCTCTTCGGACATTCGAGGATTGCCCGTTTTACAAAGCTTCAGGATCGCCCCTATGTATGTAGTACAGGTCTCACTTGGGGCTTGAGTGCACTGAAACAATGTCTGCTCCTCCTGCTTCCTTTTCGTGGTGGAATTGCCAAAGCACTCTGTGAGGTCAGTAACGAAGCTGTCCCACGTTGTGAAGGTATCTTCAGGGTTCTCGAGCCACACTAGCACAGTGTCTGTGAGGAACAGAACGACATTGTCGAGCATAGCCGTGGAGTTCCAGCCGTTGTACTTGCTCACACGCTTGTAGTGGGTGAGTCATTCCTCCACGTCCTCGCCAAATTTTCCCGAGAAAGGGCGGGGCTCCACGCGTCGGTTGTTCGCACTGGCGCAGCCAGAGAAGGCTGTTGGTCGCCGCTATGGGACATCGGGATCTCCAGTGGTGTCGGAGGCAGTCGAGCGAGGCGTCGGCTTTGGCGTGGCACTTGCCGCAGCAGCTCCGTCGTCTTGATCGAAGTACCCAGCACCTCCACCACAAAACTGTTACGGTGAAGGTTGAATTGGCTTTATTTAAACTACGAGGTTGATGGTGAAGTAAAGATGGCCTCCATAGGCTGCGCCAGCTAACGTCTTCCTCCTCTTCTCCTTGCCTGGCTCATGCCGTAGCAATGTACATTCTGGGATCTTACGGGCCAGAACCACGATCTGATTACGAGGCACGCCGTAGTGGGGGTGTATAGCGTGTAACCAACGCACGTTACACGAGAGTTTTTCGATTCCACCTCCTTCGGGAATGCGGCCGCCGCGGCCAGGAACGAACCTGCGACCTCGAGCTCAGCAGAACAACTTCATAGCCACTCGGCTATCGCGGCAGGTCGGAGTATCAGCTTTTTCGCATTCAGGCTCCCAACGACATGCGGTTGTCGCAGATGGAAGTACAAATATTGATCCTGTGTTCAGCATCAGAATGCCCTAAATATACAGAGCCACCTCGGGGAGAAGAGGGGGGGGGGGGGTACGAGTGCATTGAAGACTATGATGAAGACAATGTAGTTGTTGGTGGCTTCTTTTCGTCGAGTTGGCTATACCTGATGGGAATGTTTGGCGTTTAAACATTCGAAGTTGGTTCCCTGAACCTCTCTGGATACTTTTGGCTGCACCTGAACTCAGAACCGGATCCTTTTCTTGAGTACCCAATGGCAACACTGGCTGAAGGAACTAGTGAACGAGCGGGAATTCTGTCTCCAGTGTGCATCAGCCGCGATGGAAGGGCTTTAGAAAGCGCAGTAGAGCGCCGAAAATCAGAACAAAGGTTATCGTATCTGGTGCACCATGACTGTGACCGTAATCAAGTAAAGGAGCAGCCTGTAACCACGCATACATAGTAGAGTGTAGTGCGGCTATGGTGTTGGGCTGCTAAGCACGAGGTCTCGGGATCGAATCCCGTCCACGGCGCGCCGCATTTCGATGGAGGCGAAATGCAAAAACACTCGTGTACTTAGATTTAGGAACACGTTAAAGAAGCCCACGTGGTACAAATTATTCCGGAGTCCCCCACTAAGGCGTGCCTCACAATAAGATCGTGGTTTTGGCACGTACAATCCCATAATTTAATTTTAATTACAATGTAGTTCTCCTTGAATGAAATAAATGCAATACTGCCCTATTGAACAGTCTATTCCCCATTACTCGCGCATTCAATAATACGATATGAAACGTATAGGATCCCGCATAAAAGCATGTTTTTCCCATATGTCATATGATGTTATTGCATGTAGGAGTTATGGGGAATACGTTTTTTTTTTCCAGTAAGGTACAGCTAAGAACGCCGTAGTCAGGGAATCAAAGGGCGGTAAAATTGGCCAAATAGTACAATGGCTCGACTAAACTGAGACAGTCAACTCGTAGGCTGCCAGATACAGGCTCATTTAACGACTGGAAACAATTGTGCAGAAGTCATCACTATGCGCTTGCTCAGTGATTGGTTCTCTTGAGCAACAACCGTGATTCTACTGCAGCAGAATTATTCGGAAGAGAACCCACTTGCATCAGTTTTCCTCCCTGTAGACTGCAGCTGATGCAAAAATGCCAAAGCACTCGTGTAAATTAAGATGTAGGTGCACGTTAAGGAACCCCAGATGGGAAAAATTAATCCGGAATTTTCCACTACGGTGTCGCTTATTTTCAGATCGCGCTTTTTGCATGTAAAGCCCCACAGTTTCAAATCCATCGTCGTAAGTAGGCTGGCACGAACGACGCCAGCAGAAAACAATACATCGAAGTTCTAAAGTAGATCATTGCTCACGTATGGTTGGTGAGTACTATGGACTCTAGCCTGTTAGCTGTTAGCCTGTTAGCCTGTTGCGTGTTAGCTGCACTAGTAACCCGTTGCCTTCACTTTATGGAACATCAGCTGCGCCATAATGACCGGCGCAAATTTTCTACAGCATTATCAGATGTATTCACATAGTTATAAAGAGCCATCCCTATAGATTGCTTTTTTTTTGGGTAGTTGGTTCATGTCGTACTGAAGAGGTAAAGGAGTGTAAAATGAAGACGAAGACCGCAGTAGAACCAAGTATACAGTACTAATGCTCACTTCCGCCTGCTCTATATTGGAAACTCGCGTCTACTTTCGTACACTGGCAATCAGAGAAAAACTTTGTTCAGATTAGGCGACACAGGCATCGTCGTCGTCGTCGTCGTCGTCGTCGTCGTCGTCGTCGTCGTCGTCGTCGTCGTCGTCGTCATCATCGTCATCATCATCATCATCATCATCATCATCATCATCATCATCATCATCATCATCATCATCATCATCATCATCATCATCATCATCATCATCATCATCAGCCTATATTTATGTCCACAGCAGGACGAAGGCCTCTCCCTGCGGTCAGCACTTACCCCTGTCTTGTGCTAGATGATTCCAACTTGCGCCTGCGAATTTCCAAACTTCATCACGCCACCTAGTTTTCTGCCATCCCGACTAACGCAATCCTGTCCTTTCTTAGCGACATGGAGCCGTTCCACCATTTCACGTGCGGTTTTATGTGCACTCCTGCCCAGTATTCTGTCTACTCGTTTATACCTTGCGGTCGCGTATATTAAGCTTCAACCTTTTCCAAATGTGCTTCATCAACTGGCCCAAAAGAATACTCTTCTAATTCTCATGCAAGCCTAACTTGGTTACATGTAGTTATACAGTTGTGGGCTATGTAATCTGGTTATCTGCGCTTGCGGGCTATTTACAGCAGGAAAAACAGTCCTAATGTTTGCACTGAACGTTTATCAAAGACTGTCATCCCTTGAGCCAACACATGTTCTTGGGCCATAAATTAACGCTGCCTGTGCATCTTGTGCAGTGAAGGCGCTGTTAAATTTCCTTACACTTTTTATTTTAATTTATTTGCATACATCGAAAGAATCACCAAGAAAGGAAAGATAGCTAGCCAGTAAGCTTCTTTAGAGACACTGGACCCAACAAAATACTTTAGTTTGCCGAGTGTTTGTTCCGTGTTTTGTATATGTTACGTATCTATGACGTGCACTTACTACATCGTTTCATTTTCGTCATACTCATCTGGAATTGCAAGCTAGGCGTGCCGCCATGCGAGCCTCTCCATAGCAGGGTTCATTAAGGAACCCCTCTCTCTGTCTCTCTTCTAATGCTTGTTCTTCGTTTTCATTTGGCGCTCATACTTCTGTTCAGTACGACAAGAATAAAACAAGGTCGACTCGATTGTGCCGTTACTCGCTCGCCAACGAAAATGCGGGATTCGGCTCTTGTAGAGAGACTCTGCTACGCCGTAGCAAATGTCGAAGTCTTTAGAAAACAAAAGCAGAAACAAACAAACAAACAAATGCCCCGAGCGTGTCACATCCGGGCACACTAGCGCAAAGTTAAGAATCCCCCGAGAGCGCCGACACGTGGCGGGCGTACGACGGCTCGATGCTCTTCGTCAGAGCGGCATTTCGAGTGAAAAACTTCCGATCCGAAACTGCGGCGATCTCCTCACCGGGAGCGCGCTTTCGAGTCATCCCAAACGCTCCCCGTCCGTGCCACTTTATTGCGTTCATTAAGTTTCCAGGGCCTCTGTATTGCTCGAAGACAAGAGCTTTCTCGTTTCGTTGCGCGAACACGTTTCCTAATGGTTCAAGTTCGGTTTTGATGCTCCTTTTCCTTAATTTTTTTAGTGAAATTGTGATCTTCGTAATGTTTACGTTTTTTTCATGTAAGGACTTAAGAACACTGCACACGCAGCGATGTCGCCATTGCCGATGTGATTACGCTGGCACGTGTGTGGCCCTTCTTGCTGATTTGGATGTCAGCTCAGCTTAGCAAATTGCGTGCGTTTCTCTTTTACGTCTCAGCATTAAAGCCCGAAATTTTTTTTCTTAAGCTTAAGTTTCAAGAGAGTTTTATGAAGAGGCAGGTAAGGACCCATTCAACCCGAACCCGTATTTTTTTTCTAATCTGCCATACGACTGCTATTCTAAGGAGTGTTCCCATGAATATGTACGCTTAATTGGAAGAAACTATTGTGAAATATGACGGAAGTTAAAAGATGTGTGGATGGGTTTGAGCAAAATAATCGATCAGCCTATCTTTGTTAAACATTTTACGGATGTTCGAGGCACGGCTTGACTGCGGCCGTGACCCAGAAACACATGGAGAACTGGGATAGCAAGCTAGAGTACAGAGTGGAAAAATGGTAAAAGAATATATATATATATATATATATATATATATATATATATATATATATATATATATATATATAGTAATGCAAAAAAGATGACAGGAAAGTGCCAAGCCTATTAATAGCCCCAAAACGCAAAATACAGTAATTGCAGAAAACACAAGAAAACGCAGTAATTATAACAAAGAATAGCAGACCTCACATATTCAGGTGCTTATAGGAAGCATATATGTAAAGTAGGGTTGTGCGAATAGTGGATTTTGGCCGAATATCCTCGAATCGAATGTCGAATAGTTGCTGTTCAAAAATCTTGGCCACAAAGTTGCATGCAAGATAATTATTGGATACGTGTCAATGATTAAGTGGACTAATTTGTGAGAATGAGACCACAATTAATTCAAGTATGACCTATTTAATGGAATACATTTGAGAATGTTGATGTCATTTACTGCATCGCTTTCTCGGATTATTATGGTTTAAATGTTTGAAACGGTGTTTATAAGTTTTCTCGCAAATAAGTTTCTGAGCAATAATGAAGGTTATGAGAAATTTTAAAGGTCCGAAACTGGTTTATCTAACTTAGTGTCGGACGCGGCGGTGGTGAGAAAAGAGTGCTGGCAACCAGGGTGCCTAAGATTGGCAAAGATGACACCGGCGTATACTCTGCATTTCTGGAGCTCGTTGCTGGGTTTTTTTTGCCCGTTGTTAAATAGAGTTGATGAAAGTACTACAATTAATATAGTAAACGTCCGATTTTTCGGACTCCCTAGGAGCCGCCAAAAACGTCCGAAAAATCGGGCAGTCCGAAAACATAAATGCATGCCTTTTACAGCTCTCAAGGGCTCAAATCGCCACAGACACGTCCGAAACAGCTTCAAAGACCTGCCAGTACACGTATTAGGCGTATTGGTGCGCGCACTGAGATAGGAGACGGCGGGTGAACACATAACGTGTCCCGTGACAATTGCCCCTTCCCACTCTTGGTATGCTTCACCGCGCAACAGTTTGTACTGATGCGATGCTGACTTTCGGGAACTGGCATTACACAACGCGCCGTGCTTTCCGAGCTTCGAAGCCATTGGCGAGGATCACAAAGTTCGCCAACAGCGGCGAGCTGTTTCAATTAAAAACATGGCACCAAACAGCAAGAAACTTGGTAGCGAACGTCGAAGCAGCTAGGCCTAGCGTTGCCGCAGTGGTGGCTACGGCAGCCAGTGGATCTGGTTATTAGACAGCACATCGAAAACAGACAACACATCAAAAAGCACAAATCTTACGATTGCTCTCGAAGCGAATATCGAATAGCGTAATATTCGAAACTACTATTTTAAAATTCGAATATTCGCACTACACTAATGTAAAGTATGCATAACTAAACATACCACTATAATAACCGAATTTCTAATGTATTTATACAAGCGTAAAATTCACACTTCAAATACATCAACTTAAGATAGCAAAGGTGGTGCATATTCATGAGGATGGAGACGAAACAATGACATGCAATTAGATACCTATTTCTGTCTTACCAATAAATATTACAATTTCCGAAAAAAGTACTATGCTACCACTTGAAAAAAGTTTTGACCAATTAGCCAACACGTATTCATGCCCAAGCGCGTCGCAGTATCCTCAGTTCAAGTCCTTACACAGTCCCTTAACAAAGCACTACATGGCAACAGAATTTATGTGGTAGTGTATCTTGACGTTAAAAAAAAGCATTCGACACTGTTAATCATTCAATTTTTTTTGAGTAAATTGTATAACTATGGGATTAGAGGGGACAGACTGCGCTTACTCACAAGCTATTTATCTTGTCGTAAACGATGCGTGGTGATGGATAACTTCTTCTCCAACCTGCAAACAATCCTTTCAGGAGTACCCCAGGGCTCAGTTCTTGCACCGTTATTCTTCGTGCTTTATGTTAACGAGCTTCGTTCCGTATTAAAACATTCTCAAGATCTAGTGTGTGCGAATGATACGGCATGATTATTTACGGCTGACAACATAACACATGCAAGAGAATATGAATGGTGAACTTGAGAGGGTCCAAATGTGGTTTAATAATAATAAGTTAACCATTAATGGGCAAAAAACAAAGTATACACTATTTAATTCTAGAAGAATGGTAAATAGACGCTGGGCAATTAGAGTTAAGCATTCGTGGTCGATGTCTACAACCTACCCACTCTTGTAAATATTTCGGCGTGTCATTTGATTATTGCATGCACTGGAAAAAGAAATTTCGAAACCTGTGTCCCCATGTAGCTTATGGTTGCCGCCTGTGATTTCACGCGTTAGATTGTTTCAGTTTTAACATTCTTCGCATGCTCTACTTTGCCCTTGTTCATAGTAAGCCGAGTAACTGCATCGAGTCCTGGGAACCTATTTGGAACACTTAGTTCAATTACAGAAACGAGTTCTTAGAATCCTTACGCACTCCAAGTGCACAAACCAGAGCTAACCGCTATTTCCCACACTTTACCTTTAAAATGAATTTACACGCTGCGTGTAGCTCGTATAATTCATCACATACAGAAGTTTAATTAACTTCTACGGAACAGTGTCTTTATAACACCCAGAACCACCACAAGGGCTGCCACATATTTAACTTGCGTATATGCCGAAATACTTACGGTGAAAGACTACTTGAATTTAGTGGCGCTATCCTATGGAATGAAATTCCCAATAATATCAAGTTAAGGAAGGATTTCGCGATCATTTGAGCGTTATTTATTAGAACTCTAAAAATATTTCACGTGGTCGTCAAAAAATACAAATTACTGTTTTCCCTTATTTAGTGTATATTTCTAGTATTTCAGTTCAGGTGGCAAGCCAAACCAGTGTCGTTTTCAAGGGTTGTCTAAATATTTTTGATTTTTATGTGACATATATTGATATGCAACTGCGACTCGTCGTTCAATTTGTAATCCCGTTTTGCTATAAATCCCCTGCTAGCCTTGTGTCTTTGGGTCCAGAAACTTGTATGATTTCATCTTGTGCGCAAATAAACGTATATTAAAAAAAAAGTAGCAGAGTCAGTGCGCTGCAGAAGCACTTTAACGTCACGACAGATTGGGATTACACGTAACCACTGTGAAAAAAAAAAGCGTTGATAAAGGTCATACATTTTTACCTTCATGAAGGTAAGACACTTCATGAAGATAGATTCCAAATTCGAGGTCAAAGTTTTTCGCGATCTTCTTTAGCAAAGCTGGAAGTCTAAAAAGGTACCCTTTCATAAACGCACTTTTCTTTGTTCTGGATTACGCGTTAGTAGACAGTGGTATTAGGCTTAAATTGAGGAAGTGATTCTAGCGCTTCGTTATTCCTTTTTGTTTCCACTTTATAATAACCGTAAGAGCGTGTCGTCATACATACATATACACACATGACATCGCATGTCATATGATCACGCATATAAGTGATTGCAGTCGATATTCGTGTGACAGACCATCCCCACTCCTGCGTTGGATTTGTACCACGACTCTATAGCATAAAAGTTTGGGACATTCTTGACCCGTGGCGAAATGCTGCTCGTGCAGTGTCACAAGAAGAATAGGGAGACCAGACAACGGACACATACTCCAAAACTGGCCTGATCAGTGTCTTGTGTGCAGTTAGTTTGCAATCCTTAGTAGCCTCCTTTAATGTATCCGTTTTAAATATGCTAATTTGCGAAGTGCCTTGGAGTGGATGCAGTCTATGTGTTTCTGCCATTTCATGTTATGAGCAAAAGTTATCTCAATATGCTTGAATTCGTCTACATGTGCAATTTTAGTCCCGCTGAAACCATAATTAAAGTGCAAAGGTGTATTCTTATTCGGGAAGGTCATCGAGAGTGCCTTCGTTAGGTTAGGCGCTAGTTGCCAAGTATCGCTCCAAGTACATAACTTAGAAAAAAAAAACATCATTTAATAATGACTGGTCATTTGCATTCGAGACTTCGGTATACAACACACAATCGTCTGCGTATAATCGTAGTTTAACTGGCGAGTTTTCAGTGACCTTCACGGCCTCAATAAATCAGGCGGCTTTTTTTCTGTATTGGTTCAATCTTGATAATGCGTCATTGTAAGACCATATTTTTGAAGATGGTGCTCATTAGGCCACCATTCTCGGCTCATCATCGCACGCTTTTCCTCGCAACCACAGCATATGGTGCTCGGGACGAGATCCCATTGCTCTTGGACTTTATGCGCAACATCACGGCGGCGACGACGGCAGGGGCGTAGCTAGGGGGGGGGGGTGGCTGATGGGGCTTCAGCCCCCCCCCCCCCCCCCCGAAATTTTTTCATGCTGGCGTGCAAAGTCGACCAAAACAACCACTCGCGCCGGGAATCATTCTGGATTTTGTCTACAATGTCTTTTTCACGCTCGAAAAGACATTTCGGCACGAACATTGCGAACTCAGGCAACGTCCTTGCACCTGGAGTCACATAACGCAAGGAGCCCCATCCGAGCACAAACTTTCAAGGGCTTTTCGATGGCGAGCGGGCGCGTTGCCGCAACTCGCAGCGGCCGCGGAATCTACGGAGCGCATGGATTTCAATTCCGAAACTTCATGGGTATAAAGTTCTCATAAACTTCTGACGCAAAAGGCGCACTGATATTTCCAAAGACGTGCTTTAGATTTTCAATTCTGGAACTTATAGGTTTAATGTTCCTATAAACTTGGCCAACAAGCGCGCACTGGAGCCCTCGTGTCCAAGCCGTTCCTGAAATGGAAGCACGCGCTCGCAATCTTCCACAAACACGAAAGTACTAAATATCACCGTGACTATCAGCTGGCCGCTGATAATTTTCTCCAACCATTTTCAGGAAGCGCGACCTATGTGATCGATAAGCTGGACCAGGGCAGGCAAAGTAAATAAGAGAAAACGGAAGAAAGTTAACGTCCTATTATTGAGGCCGTTCTTTTTTGCGGGCGACAAGGTCTGGCTCTGCGAGGCCATAGGGACAGTGGTCCTATCGATTTAAACAAAGCCCCCGCTGAAAATACTGGTATTTTCATAGCGCTTGTTCGCATGCGAGCTGATTGTGGAGATACATATCTGAAGAACCATTCGGAAAGTTGTCCCAGTAATGCCTCGTATTTACGCCAAGATGTACAATACCAAATTATATAAATTTGTGGTGAAATTATCAAACAAAGCCTAGATGCAAAAGTAAACGCTGCAGGCTGCTTCTCCATATTTGCGGACGAAACGACGTATATTGCTGGAATCGAACAGCTTACTGTTTGTGCAAAGGTACCTAAACAAGGATGCCAACGACATCAAAGGAGTGTTTTCAGTAGCACCGGAATAGATGCCCTCTCTCATTGCGACGGCAGGTTCTATGTAAATATGTACAAACTACTGCAGATTATAGTCACCCTTCCAGTGACCACTGCCAGCACAGAGAAAATATTTTTTTAACATGAGATTACTAAATAAAAAAAAAACTACTTGCGCTCTACAATGTCTGAGGAACGCATGGTTAGGCTGGCGATTCTATATACGCCCACAGAGACGTCGGCATCAACGTGTCCGAAGTCATTGACCGCTTCGCTAAACTTCCCCGCCGAGTGAAGTTTGTCCTTTAGATAGCGAAGCAGCAAAAATCATTGCAAGTAAAAAGCTCTGTTCCTTCAGGTACATAAACTCGTAATTATGAAAACGTATGACTGTTCATTAGCTTTTAAAACTGCAGAAAATTTCGCCGTTTATTCTAACAGTTAGCATCTTGATCAAAATTACGCGGACATCAATAACAAATTTTGACCGACCTTGCTCATTGAAAGCCTGGCCCACGCGGCGTTTCCCAACAAACACACTCGGATATAGGGTAGTTCAACTTGCCGCACCACTGTGGCTTTCGTTTGGCCTTTTCTTTCCTTTTCAGCTACCTGCTTTTACTTCTTTCTTCAACCGAAGCAATACCCTCCTTTAATTTTGGGTGCAGAATATTGGTTGCCGCTCTGCAGGCAGTTAAATTACACATTTTCGTACTGATTTCTGCATTATTCCTCTATTATTGTACCCATATTGTGCTGTCGCGACCGCCGCATGGCCCAAGTACATATCACAGTTTCTGCGATCGTAGTTTTGTTCTTGCCTGGATCGTCTGTCTTTCTATGCGTAAAGTTTACTATCTGTGGCTGCGCAACATGTTTATTTGCCTTGTTTGACGCATTATATACAGTGACGTCTGCTTAAATACGTAGATTTAATGGAGACTTATACGTATATTTAAATATCTTGTTGCGAGGTTTTTGGTACATATACCAGCAGTGAACTTTGTTTCCTGCGGTACTTTTTTGACCTTTATCAAGTTTTATCTTCGCATTTGTATATTCCATTCTAACTTTGCATTTCTAACGTATATTTTGCAGAACTCCTGCTTTTTATATGTACTCACTGTTGCGACTATAATCTCAGGCTAATTACAATGCACGACCGACAACAGCTGCTCCTGCGCAATCTATATTGCAACGAAGGGCAGCGTCATTGAGGTTTTTTCCCTGGCCGTTGCACGTGTACAAAAATATAAACAAGGTTCTTGAATGACAAAGATGTATCGAAATCTTTGTCCTCAACTTATTCATTTCAAGGCCTTTACGTTTTTCATATCAGCTGCATGCACTGCTTTGCTGGTTTCGAACTGATATAGTTCTAAAGTTCATGTGATATTTTCTTTACTTATTAAATAGACAAAAAAATAACGCGGAAGCATTGATATCGATTATTTCAGCCACAATTTTGGGACATACGAATATATTCTTTTATGAAAAATTACGTATTTTACTTGACAGTGCGTAGCGTTTAATAATTCGTTTGCAGCATCGAATATATAATGGCATTGACAATGACAATGAAGTTACTATTCATGTACTTGAGCCCTTGACAAATTTTATAAGGAGGGGGCCACGCTGCAAGGTGAGCTCCCCCCCCCCCCCAAAAAAAAAAAAAAAAAAAAAAAATTCTGGCTACGCCACTCGACGACGGCGAAAGGTTATGATTGCAAGCGCAATAATAAAGAATTGTGTAGGGTCAACTTAGCAGCCGTGGGAGATGTGAAACAGTGCATGGCGCTGCGTTAGACGAACGGTTTTATAAAATTTATTTCGAAGGTGAAGGATGTGTGAATTGACATATTGCATGACAAAAAAAAAAAAAAGAGAACGAAAAAGCTACACCGAGTGTTAATAGCAGACAGTTCATTGATATGGACTGAAACACCCGAGCGTTTAGCTTTTTAGATGAAGTTAACGTCTTAGAAATAATTTGGCCAGGTCATGCGTAGCACAGCCTCGCCTTCGAGGCTGCAGCCGCAGTGACATAAGTTCTTATACCACACGCCTCTCAGCTCTCTACTTCAAGAGCCCTGTGGAGGCAGTAGTCTTTGTATGTTATTTATTATATCACCTTTTCGTAGTGAAACTTTTATGCTCATTTTTATTTTTGTCATCAATCATTGTCATTCTATTTTACGCTGTTTACGGCGACCCGTTCTTAGGCCTCTTTACAGCCACATAACATGTACATTAGCAACTCAATTTAATCACTTCATTCATAATACATAAACATTTTATTACCATATGTCATGGCGCTCTTTGGCCATAGCTGGCCCTTGCCCCATTAAACGGCACACATCATCATCAAACATCAGAGCGTTAATTTTATGGCCATTTTACACCAGTACATTCTTCATGGCTAATGTGCGTATCAGATAGGTTCAAGACAAAGAGAAAAAGCAAAGATAGGTAAGGTCAACCAGATGAGTGTCCTGTTTGCTACTCTAGATTGGGGGTTCAGAAAAAAATGGAATAGAACAAGAAAAAGAGGGAGAGAGTGAGCTTCGCGCATACGCAGTAGGACGCAAAGGAAGACAACAATCAGTAAAGCGGGTGTTCTTCTAAAACTTATAAAACGAATAGCTTTCTGCTACATCGATAGATCAATGAACAGTTTTTTTAAACAAAAAAGAAAATTAGTTCAAGTGCCTACTTGGTTCTACGAGATGTATGATAACTGCCCATAACTGCCCGGTAAAAGTACGCCGGTGTCGTCAGCATATATTACTCGATGTCAAACTTCTTATTTAATTTGCGCAAATGTCACGATTGAGAAATACGGCGAAGTGTAAGGATGCACGAAATTAGAGGGGGAAAATGTGGACGCTACGCTGAAGACAGACCATCTATTTTGTCGGCGACTTATGCTGGGTTGGCCCCCAAAACCGTGGCGCTTTCGATTATACCTTGGCTGAGCGGACTGACATTTTGTACGGGAAATCTCCGACCTCGCCAAGGTAGTTTCATACTTCAGTGAGCCTGGTGGTGTGCAGTGACTTCATCAGTGAGACCACTGGAGGTACTTCGTAATATTTGCCCGGCCTCAGTTGAGCTAAAAAAAAAAAAAGAAAGAAAAAAAAAACGGCGGTTTGTTAACAACGCAAGTAGGACAGTAGTGAAGTTTTATCGCAAGTGTGACATCGCATATCTCAAAACCGGTGTTATTCTCGGAATTACTTCCACGTTTATATGCCTTTCAGCTCACTGACTGTATTCGTAAGTCGCACTGTACGCAGTGAATTAATCAGCTGAGAACTTTTTAAAGTAGACTTCGTTAAATAGTCAATTATGCATTTAGATTTACTGTGCAAATAGCCTGCCTTTTCGAGCAACCAAATTCAAGGATTAAAATTATGCTTTCCACCCCGACATATTGAAATGCATTTTAATAGTTCTGTATAGTTAAAAAAACAACGATCCTGGTATAAAACAAGAAAGTTCAGGTCTTCCCGTTCTTTTGATGGGAGAAGCGAAGAACCAGCAATATTTTACTATAAAACGAATTCGCAGTAACTACGAGTCATTATTCACTGGTCTGTGCCCGCTATATAAAGCGGCATCCCTATCTAAGCCATAATCAGCCAAATGTGCTTCACTATCAACAACTTGTTAACCATTCCTCGAAGTGTAAAGGGAAGAGCCAACTTTAACCACACAGTCTGTTGTCAGGGCTTTTCTGCGCCAAGTACTTGATACCACGTACATGATCACGTAAGTTTCATATGAGATCTCGTTTAATCATACCTGCCGTGGTTATTTAGTGGCCTAGGCGTTTCGCTGCTAAACATGAGGTCACGGGATCGAATCCTGACCGCAGCGGCCGCATTTTTAATGAGGGCGAAATGCAATAACGGCCCTTGGGCTGTGCTTTGGGCGCATGTTAAATAACCCCAGGTGGTCGAAGTAAATTCTGCGTGCCTCATAATGAGATCGCAGATTGATCGCATAAAACTGCAGATTGTAATTAATATTTTCGTTTAATCAAATGTGGTTACCGAATATACAAGTTTTGCTGTGTAACAAATTTTTTGATGAGGGCACGGTGTTGTTGAGATTGTGGAGTTAGGCTTCGCTTTTCCATGCCTCGTAATGCAGGACTGGTGGCCAAACAGGGCTTACCCGGATTTCGCCACATTGGTGGTACCAATATGACTGGCGAAAGTCCGTGAGACCCGCGAGATTGTACGAAATCGGCGATGCTCCACTATTGAGTTCCGCCGAAACCTGGGTAATGATGGCTACGAGTATTTCAGGCCTAATAAGCTACAGTGGTACAGCAAGACACGTTATTTCGGAGCGCTTTCCTGAGTGGTCCGCAATGACAACTTACCCTAGCTCTCCTATAATCCGACAAGTGACGCGTCGCGAACCAAGTTGAAGAGAGGCGAAATGAGGCAGCGTGCGTTTGCATCCCTTTCACACCGACAAGAGAGCTCCACAAACAAAAAAAAAGTAACTTTTTGTTTGTTCCGCTAGTGAGGGACATGCATTGGTCCTTTGATTTCGCGCTAAGCGGGGAGTTTCTTTCTTTTTTAGCCGCTTCCGGCAGCATTTTTAAGCCTTCGAAACGCGTAAACAAGTCGGAAACGCGAGTAACCGCACTCTGGTTGCATTTTCCGTGTGTTCCAAGCCGGCGGGTTACCAGGAAGGCGCGCAGATCCCATTAGTCGGGGAAGCGCGCGCGGTGTACGCTGTGTGTTACTCGGGCGTCGAATCAATTCGCGTGTAGGCAACAGACAGGCAGGTAGGTCGAGGCTGGAGCTTGTTCGCGATCACTTACAACGGAACCCGGCAACGAAATCACCCCCCCCCCCCCCCAAAAAAAAAAAAAAAAATCTGAACGCCACTGGTATAGAAACACTGGCCTGGCGAATGAAAGAGGTCCTTCATAGAGTCCTACTCGCGGTAGCTGGAAGCAGCGTCGGGTTCAGCGCGACAAAATCTGAGGCGACGCGAGGAGGAGACGAATTCCTGGTCGCCAGGTGAGCGAGATTGTTTCGTCGTCCGCCATCGATCCGCTTGCCTCCGTTCCCGTCGAACGGGGAGGCGGGCGATGGCCGAGGACTCGGCTTGGCTGGAGAGGCGGTGCGACGCATTACAGGGACATTAAAATGTAGCATGAACAGCGCTTGGTTGTGTATACAAATATAAATAGATGAATATCGTAACAACCCCATTGGTGTATAAAGGGTGCTTGGTTAGTCCCATGTCCGACAGACTCATCCTAAAATTGCAATGAAAGTTTGAACCGTGCAAAGAAAAACAAATATCTAGTGTAAGATAGCGTGGATATAAAGGAGCCCCGATGCAATGGTTGACGTTTGAAATACGAACTGAAACATTGCAATACCGGTCTCGATACCTAAACTGTAAAATATATATATATATATATATATATATATATATATATATATATATATATATATATGGAGTCAACACACTCGCCGGCATGGACGCATGACCTACAGCTCTCGGCTCTCCTTGGCCATGTACTGACTATATATATGCCTGGTGTCTTTTTTGGACTATACAACACTTTGTTTTAAATCGCCTGTGGCAGTTATCGTACCTGTAATTGAAGTCATTCAACTGGGGAACACAAAGCGGCGGACATTACTCGCACCACAACTCAGAAAGGTAATTCGAATAATGAACGAAAATTCACTAATTCACTTTTTAATGATTTGCTTTACGGCGCATATCGCAATTTACGAATTGTAGCCGACGAGTTTGCAAGAGATATCCACTTGCAATGAATTTCTAGGATGTCACCAGTTTCGAGATATTCATTCCCAAAGTGCGGGATGAAATACATAGGCATTCCTGTTACTTTTGTTACATTCCTGTTACTTTTTCATACAATGTATAAAACAGTGGTTTGTTAAAAAAAAAGGTAAGTGGAACAATAGTGCATTTTTATAGCAATTGTTTCGCGGCGCCTTTCTCGAAACCCGTGTGATCCCTAGAATTCGTTCCAACTGGATATGACTCGTATTGTCACCGGCTACGATTCGCAAATTGCAATATGTGCCGTAAAGTCATAAAATAACTTTTCTGGATTAGTTGATTATTTATTTCGATTTCTTACATGAGTAATGACCGCCGCTTCAAGTAATTTAACTGAAGGACAATTACGCTATCTGCCATAAGCGCTTTTCAAGCGAAGCTTGTATACGCTAGCCTGCGCCTGCGATGTAACGCTTGAAAAAAAAAAGCCCCCAAAAAACAAGGTCGACGTCCTTTTCCGCATTTGACTGCGTTTCCGCTCATCATTCCAGCGGAGAATTTCACTTATCTTCGTCGTAATGGGGAGGCTGCTTTTACGGGGGCATGAGCCATTGCTTAAGGAGGTATGAACCATTGTCTTGCATGACAATGACGTACATATTTAATTTTGAAGCAATTTAATTTTTAAAGGTCGCAAGTGGCAATGGCGGCCGGATGCTGATAACCACGCTGCCGAGCGAACTCGACAAATCGAACGCAAGCGTTTGTGGTTCGACAACAACTTGTCCCTCATCAGTGTGATCCGCTCCGACGAACAGCGCCACAATGCCTTGGAAGTGTTGAATGAACATTGCGCTACTAGTGGAGAAGATACTTGGTGAATTCAGAGTTTGCGGTACGTGTAAAGAATCGTTAATCAGGGGATAACTGCCTGCGTTCAGCGCTGTGAACGGGTACTTATCACCATCACATTTGTTGCGATGGTGATAAGCTTCGCTCATCATCCATCTGCGCGGAGGGGAAGGGCCGATGAATTTTTTTTCAATCTTGAAAGTCGCACCTAATTCGAGATATTGGTGATCGAATTTCAACTGTAAATCCAGGCACTATCGAAACCGAGCGCCGGGGGAGTGCACAAAAGGCGGCCCCGCTATCCTATCAGACCGAAACGCCCTGTGACGACTACCGCGAGGAAGTATAAAAATCGAACGTCTCGGTCCAGTCGCGGCAGCTATACTGAAACTGCACGCTTTACCTGGAAAGCATACTGCGGCTGCTGTGTATGGTCAGGATTTTACCGCGGCTTGCTATCATTCAAACTTCGCCCCACACTTCTTTACTGGGCGTCGCCGTCCGACGCACGGCGGGACGCGCTCAGTCTCGATATTGCCTCGATTGAGCTTTGGAGTTTGATGATGAAACAGCCGGTGATCTTTAGCGTACGGATCAGTACCAAGGACAAGCGGTACGCTGTGCCGCGGTCGACTTCCCTTACCGCCTCCAAAATCTCATCTTACGGCCACGTATCTAAGCGTACTGCAGAAACGTGACCACCCTGCAGCCTTGGGGGCCTGTCGCGAAATAATAACTTGCAATGCTGTCCATCGCTAATAATTTAGCTGTTGCCATTGGCCTGTGGCTGTCCTCAGAAGCTGCTCCAGTGTGTGAAACCATTTGAGGAAATGGTTGTTTCTGGGGCGTAGAAGCGAAAAACTCCACTGTAACCACATCGAAAAAAATATAAAGAAAGGTTTATTCAATGGAATGAGCGCCGCCACGTTACCGTGCATATAGTATAGGGAGAGGTGTGCTCTTATTCGCGTTTTCGGCAGGATATATATATATATATATATATATATATATATATATATATATATATATATAGATTGTTTGAGCGGGAAGCTTACGGAAGTCCACGTACGAGTGTCATACACCGTGGAGTGGAGCTCGAAAAATTCAATATTGCCATGTTTGTCAGTGTTGTAGCATTAATTAATTATTTCATTCATTAATTATTTAATAATTCAATCATTTCGGCAACCTTGATCGCGACACTTCTAGGACAGTGTTGCAGGTCATCATACATGGCAGTTCTTCGGGATTTGCTGAAGCTGACATAAGACGCGCAACGTAATCTGTTGCGCAGGTTTAGAATTATGACTTGTTCATTTTGCCACAAGAATGAGAACTTGCCTGTCTGGCCGACTGGTCTTGCGTTTTATTCGAAGTCTACAACAGATCGCTCGCGTCGTCTTCGCGACCGCCCCCTGCTCAGAAACGTGCTAACACCCTGTTCTAAAAAGCAGATCTGCTCCAGACAGCTCCCAGCAAAAGAAGCAGGCGACCTTACCCTACGCTTCGACTGGGACTACTACGTTAAGTAAAGAGGTGCGTTTACTCATGAACCATGCTTGCTTACACAGTGGCTTCAACTGCGCGCGTTTTCACCAAAGGAATGAGTAAAAAGTGAGAAAAAAAGAAGTAGAACGAGAGATTTATGCAGACACGCATCTTGCAGGTAGCGCAGAAACGCTCTCCCCCCTCCCCCCCCCCCCCCTCACACACACGCACACGCACGCACACACACACACAAAAGCCGATGCCCTCCTTCCTACCGTTCTGCACTGACACCGCTCGCTTGATGGTCTCTTTCCCGCAAGGCTTAGCTGCAGTGCCAGAGAGGCCAACCCAGAGAGAGAGAGAGAGAGAGAGTGAGGGGACCGCGCGTGGCAAGGCTCCGTAGGAAGGGCATAAATAACAATAATAGCCGCGGCGGTCGAGAAATACGCGCAGTTTGTCAAAAAAGAGAAGGCTGAGCGGCTGTTATAAGGGAGCGCCGAAGACGGCGGGGCGGCGTCCGTGCAGGCCTCACCTTCGTGGACCTCACCTTCGTGACTCCTTATGCCGTTGGCAAGATGGCGTAGGGAAGAGAAAGGGGATGTGTGGGGTGAGGAGGCGTCAGTGAGCAAATGGGACGCGGGAATGCGACGACACTGCAATACCCGGAAAGAATTGGAGTGGAGAAATGAAATGAATCAACAAAGGCAAAAAAAAAGGACAATGAAAGAAAATACGTATGAACGAACAAAGGTAAGAAAGAAAGGTAAGAAAGAAAGGAAGGAGAGAGAGACAGAAAGAAAGAAAGAAAGGGAAGAGCGTATGAACAACGACCAATCGAAAGAAAAATATACACAAGCGGAAGAGAGAATAAAAAAATATAATGTTCACTCACTTTGCATACGGAGGTAGTGAACGGCGGAGAAGACCCGGAAAGCGAGCCACACGACGCGAATGGTAAAAAGGAGACTCGAAAAGAGACGAGTCGAAATAAAAAGCCCGTCGGCACGCGCGCCCGAGATGTCTTTGTAAAAGCGGGCGAATATGTCCCCGGCACTTCATCTTCTTTTTGTTCGTACAAAATACACCGTCTATATACGACTACATCTCGCCCGTTCCTCCGTTTCTTTCGTTTTCCCCTCGTTCGGTCCTCGCGGATGGCCTTTTAAAGAGCCCGAGTTATACGGAGAAGCTCGCCCACCCGTCTGGATCCCTGCAGAGACTCGAAGTCTCTAACGCTCACACGTTTGTAATTTTCTTCTTTTCCTTGCTTCGTATACCGGGGGATGCGTTTGTTCGCGCGCGATGACAAAAAAGGTGCTTCGGCGCATTAAAATGTAATGAATCATAATATGTCGTTCATTGAGTCTGCGGAGCGGCGTGAGATTATAGACGGAGTCGTCGTGTTCCGTTTTGTACATTTGCGTCTTACCGTTGCGTGACAGAGTGCCGCCGCTTTTACGCGGAAACTCGTAAGTATTCCTATAAGACGAAATCGCGTATGATGACTTGAGTACATGGATACGAGTGTTGAGAAGGGACTGGCTGAACTAGGCCATTAAGATACCGCTGACGAAGGGACCTTGGAGTAGACTGCTCGTTCATTTGGCGTTCTTCGCGAATGACCAAATGCTAAAAATAATTTTTTAATTTATTCTACACGTGCAAACTTGTTACGATGCACCTATACTGAAATGACCAAATTGGTATCTAGAATTAATCTTTTTTTTAACAGCGAAGCTGTATAAGCCAGCCGTAATTTGTGGTGCGTGTCAAGAAACTACCAAGAAACGAAATAAACTTTCTTGCCGAGGCGGCGTTCGAACCCGCGTAACCGCGGTCCCAAGGCGAGCGTCGTGACCACTAGGCTATACAGCCACGCTTGCCGAACATGCATTTATGCGAACCATATGATTGCGTTCGAGCGTCGTCGTCTTCGTCCACAGCTGGCGCGTTCGTACGCTCGTGCTTGCGAGGTGATGAGGTTTTGCGCGCTATGAGAGCGAGAGAGAGAGAGACGCATTCACGGAGCGGGTCTCCTGGAACGCGGTGTCGGTGTTGCAAGCTGCGCTATGCAACGTGCAGTGGCGGCCGTAAGTCCGATACGCGCGAAAAGAAATTATCATGAGCATGAGTAATACGATGAAAAGTTCGCGCGCACTTCCGGAAAATGCTGGGCTATGATCGCCCAGCTTCGCTGTTTCAAGCGTTGCGCGGCCGAGTGCAAGGTCCCCGTCACGCTGTATCTTGAAAGCCATCTGCGCCGGGGGCAGAGTCCGCCATGCGCTGTGTTTTCGTGGCTTATTTCGCGTTGATGCGAGAGGCAGCTCGAAGGTCAAATTGATCGCTGCTGTTGCTACGCTTCCTCCCTCTAGCGTTGTGACATTGAGTTTCTGCGGCCATTGAGTGAGATGTGTTCTTGTTTGCTTTTTGTTTTTGTTCAGGGTCACAGTTTTTTTAATGATGATCAAAACCAGAAAAGAAAGAAAGAAAAAGTGCAGCTCGCGGAGAGGAGGAGGTGTTTATTATACATAAGGAAGAGACGCCTAATTCTGCAGCCCATAAGCGTCTCTTCCTTATGTATAATACAAGGCGCAGCAGTTCTGTCGAGTACTCTGCTTTTAAGAACGTTCGTAGGCAGCCATGATTTTTTAGGGACTTACCGCCCTTCCAGCTTTGTAGCAGTGCAGATATTTAATTGTGAAAAAGCCTGTAAATGTGCAGGGAAGACCAGTTTCACGGTTTGGAAACTATAAGGGAAAAACCCTTCGCTGGCCGTATATACCAGCTGAATCTCTAAACAAACGGGGGCACTACAGGTAAACAAAGCAGACACGAACATTTACACGTTTCTTACTGGCTATTATCAACTTGTGAGAGCTAATTTTTTCCAAAAAGCTTACCGAAGCTTTGGCACGGCCAGTATGGTTTGCTCTTGAGAACATTGACGCCGGTGTAGTTTGTCTTATGATTTTTACTTCTTTTCTTTAAGGAAAATTCTTGATGGCTATAGGTCTCTCGTAGACGTACAGAATTAGGATTAAACAGGAACAACGTCACAGGCCAACATGGCGACACCCTGTCTGCTTGCTTCAAGCCAAACGCGCAGCCATATATGCCCCGTTTGGCTGCGGCGCTGACTGTGGCGCTGAGGGTGACGCTCGACGCCAAAGTCTGCCCATACTAGGGAGCCTACATGCAAGCGCTGTTTAAAACAACGCTTGCATGTAGGCTCCCTAGACCATACCAGATCGCAGCGCCAACGCCCGAAGTGACAAGCCAAACATGAAAGCCAGGCGACGTCGATCGACGACAAACATTTATCGAGAACTTCTCCCTTGTGGCTAGGGCTTCAATCTTCCTCGATTTCTGAACGCACCCTCTAAGATCGGTCATGATCACATGGGGGGAGAAGGCTGCAGGGGGGGGGGGGGGGGCAAGAGTAACCTTAAACAGCTGCAATTGTGAGTCCTGATTTCGAAAGCGTTTTTCACACGTTGGTGCAATTTTTCAGGTGACTTCGCGGTTGCGAATTTGGAAGGTATACCAAGGAGGCAGTCGGCCCCTTCGCGTGTGTGATTTTTTAAAATTAACTTTTGTTGTTTGGAGGTGCAGAAATTCACTATGACATCATGCAGTGGAGACGAGGAATCAATAGTAAAGCGGATTCTAAGACATGTCACTGTGTCCTGGCTGCTTATAAAGAGCACACATACGAAAAGCGTTTCACGAAAAAAAAAAAGATTCATAGTGTATTTTACTATAATATGGTGTATCTTCGAATATGATGCTCGCAAGCATGAAAATCTCACGCCGCCCCAATCTACGAATGTAAAATGGCAATGCGAAGTTCATATTTGCGGAAATCAAAGCTGCGAAAAACGCAGCTCCAGATCGTAGCCTATGAAATATATCAGCTCCTGGTTTAGCAGTATCTTTCGTGACAGCCCGGCATGAATATGTGCTGAGACAACCCGACATGCACTGGTATAGCTTGAACATTGCTAGGGCGGGATATGTTGTTTTAATGTGATTTTGTATTATTATCTTACCATCTAATTATAATCTTTTTCACCGCCACCCCGAAGGCAGAGATGCGGGGTTCATTCACAGTAGACAGTGTGCGTAGTATGTGGGACAAAATGAATGCGAGTATTCGAGTTCTTCGAGGACATTAACCTATGGCCTGGAATAAATTTCGCAATAATTGGAACCATAATTTGAATTTAACGAAATTTCACTAGTTAACCTTTTAATGGCTCTTGGAGACATGCATATATTGTAGAGTAGCAAAATGAAGCCAAACGTTATTCACAGCACTATATCTTCTTGGAAACGTCATACCTATACCGGCAGTTTCGACAAATGCGAACTCAAAAGTGTCCTTGAATTGCATTGCTGTTACAAATAACAGTTATCCGCAATGCATTTTCTAGAGTACCTAAACTTCTTAACTCAAGAGCAGTGTATTTTTGTTTGCAGATATTTAGTACTTATTTATTCTTCCAGAAAAAAGTTATGCTTTGAGTAGTGACATCAATTGCCTCTTTTTTAGTATTATATTTCATAGCGCAACCTTCCCGTATTACATAGGCTGCCGAGATGTGAAATTCAAAGTATTTATGGCCTACAACGAAATGACCACATTCTGTCTTATCCTATTAGAGTTTATAAATAAGTACTGTCTCTAATGGTTTTTTACAGCTGAGTATTGTAATAGGTGTTATTAGACAAGCTAGTTCTGACCATGTAGCATTTAAGAATCCGTTCGTAACACAAGAGGTTGACAACTTTAGAACTTCACATTTTGTTACTTCTTCCATTAGATTGGAGAATAGGTCACAGCTGACACAGTACACCATCGCAGTGTTTCTGGATACGTTGCCGGTCATTTTTCACGTAGTCCATCATGTCAAGACTGTTCAAATGTATTTAAAAATTGTGAAATTGCACTTATGCAAACTTAAAAATGTTTTCTGGTGTTACTTGTTCTTATGCTCACATTTGCTCCGGCTTGTGCGTGCCTCTTGGCAAAAACATGTGTTTCCCTTGCGCAGCTACGCCATTTCTGTGTATGTCACTGTTGATGTAGGTTTCTTGGACTGTTGTTTGTTATTTTCACATTTGTTACCGCAGCCTTTTCCTTCGTATTTTTATACTCTTAGAAAAAATGTGTTGTGCTGGTGTATGTCACTTTGACCGTATCTTGCTCTTTGTCACTTGAGAGTCGACAGGGTGTGCGGGACCACGTCGAGCATGCCTTTAGTTCCAGGCTTCTGGACTGTGGCTGTCCAAAACAAAATTTAACGAATGAGTGAATTAATGAACTTGTATACTTACACCATGCCCTCAAATGTAAATAATTGTAATGGTATATAGTGAAATTTGGTTAATTAAGAATATTATTAGCAATTCATTGGCCAAATATTGACGTTCGCCAAGGCAATGAAGCTTAGACTGCACTAATTGTGATTAATAGCAAATCCTTTATTTTTTAGCCTAAGGTAGATTTCGCAGAAACAAGCTGTTGTCATATTCATTGTCATCACACTAATATTAATAATACTATGCACCACTGCAGGACGATGGCCTCTCCCAGTGATCTCCAAGTAACCACGCCTTGCGCCAGCTGACACCATCTTATGTGTGCAAATGTCTTAATTTCATTAGACCCCTATGTATAGTAGTTCTCGGCCATCCTCAACTTCACCCCCCTTCTTTTCGCACCCATTGTGTAAGTATAATACACCACCGGGTATCTGCCTCTCGCCTTACAAGGCCTGTGAAGCTCTATTTCCCGATTCCAATGTAAACTCCAACATCAACTACCCCCGCTTGCTCGCTAATCGCGGGTAGCCGATATTCTAATTGACATTAGGCTGTAAGCAACTGAAAGCTGTGTGAGAAACAAGTTTTGCTCCTTGCACTTCTTACACTTATGCTTTATGAGCATTGGTCGACGGGTACGGAGATACTGGTGTCAGTATAAACGCCTTTTCGTTGTCGCGGCGCGGTTGTTTAATCTCGTTCTTGCAATTTGCGCCCTTACTATAAATAACTGCATCAGACACGCAATGCAGTCCTGAACGTTTACGTATGCAGTAGCAGCCTGCGACTAGGTGGCGGCCTAAAGCACCAATTGAAGCGGTTCGTAAACGCTGAAAGATGATGCCCGGCAAGTATAAAAGAGCACCAGTAGAAGCGCCGACAGAAATCGCAATTAACGTTCTTTCTTGACGACGTAACGGCGATAGAGGCCAGACGCGCGAGAGGTGTAATTAAACACCAAGAACAAAAGAAAGAAGGAAGAAAGGAATGAAGAAAGGAAACAAACAAAGAGAGAAAGAAGGAACTAAAGGAAGAAAACTCTGGCGAAAGAACGCGCATGGTGATTGCGCCGGTTAATGAGTACTCAACGCAATGTGACGCGACCCAAATTTCGTGCGCCGTATGTGTGTGCTCATAACCCGCAGAAAACGTAGCGAATGTCTCGCGTTTTCTTATTCATGAGCTTATTCAACGAACAGAAAAAGGAGGTGCGACGCAAAGTTAGGAGCCCCCTTTCCCCCTTACTAAATATTTTTGTCAAGTTTCATAAAGAAGAGAGGAGGAGAAAAAGCGGGGAAAGTGACGTACGCTAAGGTTACCAGTCGGTAAAGCTGCAGCACTCGTATCGGCTTTCCTTCGTTACTGCAGCCTGTTTGTACACGCGACATAATGAAGCGTGCTGTTGATTAATGACAGCGCGCGTTGCCAGTCCTTCCATGGTCGCACGCGTTTTGAAATTCAGCCTAAACTTGTGAACTCTGGCGTCTGATGTGCATCTAAAGAAAGAGCGCGGTCTGCGTTATTTTGGCGTTTAACACGGCGCGTTACGCGTGGTAACGAGTTAACGGGCTACGTCAGGTAACAATTCCCGCTTCCCAAACTCTCGTCTGCTTCCAAACCGCGTTCACGTGGCGAGTGAAACGTTTTTATTGCAATAGCAATTATACGGACACTTGAAACGCGTGCGCGCCGTTGTCGCCGAAATGCTGCCCCGGTATCGACGGCGCAAGCGCGCATCGGACGTGAAGGGCTATACTCGCGGACAACTTTCTGTGGCAATGAAGGCAAAGCTACGGGCGCGTGGCTGCTGCACATGTGTTACCGGAGGGGAGGCGACATTTAGCTGCGGCACCCAATGCGTAATTATATAGAGACGTTGCGAGGCGAGAAGGTGGTAAAGACTTCAGACGCTGCTCGACGAGTGTCCCGTTCTGATCTCGTCGAAAACGTCCGAGCCGCCCCCAGAGGCACCGGCAACAGTCACCAATGCCGTGCGCGTTCGGTGCGAACGCGGGCAAAACACCGACGGCGTCGACAACAGTACTGCGCGTTGCTGGTGCTGCTGCATGTCTAGGTTTACACAGCTTCTTAATCTGTATAGCTCTACTAACTTGCTATCGCAATAGAAGCTTCGCCTTTCGGGTGAAACTGCGACATTTTTTTTTCATTCGTTATCTTTATACCGCATGCTAAGCTGTACATTGTCAGTACGTAGAAACCGTTAAGAAAGTGATAATGGTTTCGCATGTTGATGCGATCAATTTTGCATAAAAGTTTGAGAGCACGACGCCTTCCCCTAAGGAGGCTTCGTGAGCCCACAACGAGTGGACATGAGACACGCTGAACCAATATACGCGATGAGGGCTGTTGAGAACCCTTCGGCAGTTGCTCTTTCCCTGGGGTGAGATACTGCATGCGTCCAAGGAAACGAGCCTGGTCGCCATATAAAGCTATTCGCTCAAAAAAAAAATTTCGCCAATTTTAAGAGTAATTCCGTCACCTTGCTATAGAAGCAGGCCTTGAAGGATAGTTTGTTCTCCTTTCTAGACATTGTTTTAGGCCTAGTAGTGAAATAACCAGATGAGAACATGTATTCACGAGAGACTGAGCGACCATAACTATTCGTACCAACACACAAGGAGAATGTTCGCATTGATATGCTCGACTGGTAATAGACTTCTGTTTTTTTTTTCTTCCGAGAGAATATATAAGGTTTCGAATGAACGCGCTATCAGCCTCAACTAAAAAAAATAGCAGTTTCGCTTGGCAAAGAATTCAAAGTAAGAGCAAGGTTTCATGTTGCGTTGAAGCTCATCGGATGAAGTTCTAAAGATACGCCGGGGCGGCGTCCTGGCTTGATGCAGCACGTGCGACAAACCACTGCTGTGGAGCAGGAACAGCAACCTGGCAGCTGTAGTAGGTGTCTCACAATACTGGCGTGATGAGAAACGCCACAACTTGCGTTGCAGGCGTCCCACCTCGGTGGTGCACGAAAAGAGAGCGAAGAAAAACCGTCAGTGTTTGTAACTTCAAATGCACTGTCCTGTTCTCGCTTCCTTTGGCCACGAACCGCTGCGACCTGCCTAGCTTGAGCATGACGCCGTTATACATATGGACGTTGCTGTTCCTTTCGTCATTCGTCGTATTCGCGCCGATCTTCAGTCGTCCTTACAGTGCCGTCGACTTGCTTTGGCCAGGAACCGCTGCGTCGTGCCTAGCCTGAGCATGACACCGTTTTGCATATTGACGTTGCTGTTCACGTCACCGCTCATCGTGTTCACGCTGTCATTCGAGAGTCCCAACTATGCGTGGCCTTCCCATTGCGTTATCACAACACAAATGAAATGAGTTGCTAGACGGGTTCTCGTTTTCGATATGAAAGTGCAGTGATGAAGTCACTCCTTGCTTCGTATGCTACAGCTGCCACCTCCCGGCAACTGCAGCTTATGTAACCGTAATCTTTAGGAGGAAATACTTGCGACGAACGCTATGTGCGAAGGCGAGCTTACTGGTTCTTTAAACGAGGCTGTTGGCCTCTAGTAGGCCAGAAGATTTTGTGGCTTGCTCAGCCAAAAAACCGCAGCTTCGTTGTAAAAAGCACTACAAGATTCCTTTCATTTAGCAAACACTAGATTAATTATAAGAACGAGTTTACTGGGGAGATCGTCAGAGTGTGCGTGGTATTCTTTGCAGTTGTTTATTTCTTAAGATACTTCAGTCTTGGTTTCAAAGGTAGAGAAGGCTACGCATTATAGGACAATTCCCCAGTGTGGTGTTTCTGCCCTAATTTTTCAAAGACAATATTGGTGGGTGCTCGAGTAAGTCTTTCCTTGGTTTATATGTACGCCGAGGTAATTATATTGCTTGACTATGGGTTTGACTTGCGGTTGAATTGACACCACGTAATTATTACTCGTCTCTTCAATAAAGATCATAATTCCCGATTTCTCTGTGTTAAACTTAAGCACTAGATTTCTCGCTGCGTTTCCACACATATCCTGGTCTAGTTGCAGAGCGCACACCTCGGCTGCGGGAGGTTATCAGTTTGATGCCTACCACCACCGGGCCTTCTGGTTGGGGACAAACACCCCTTTCCAAGCGTTGAGTTCCCATAATGGATGAGCACCAGGACTAGAGCGCGCTTGTACCTATTTTACCTGTAGGTACCCGGCGGGCGCACTTGCCTCCCACAGCCGCGGCGGATGCTCTTCGACAAGGCCGCCTGTGGTTGGACAATAGGCGCGCAGGGACAACTCATGAAATCTCTTTTGAGGCCCCCTTAGAAGATGTCAACCCCACAAGAAGCCGAACACAAATGCCAGTGGACATCTCTACCAATTAGGAAGAAAAATCAGCAACCCCTCCCCTGTCGAGGAATGGGGGGTTAGTGAAGCTTGTGTGTTTCTTCGGGGTTCCTCGGAACGGTTTGCACTGGCGAGTACCACGCTGTGCTCGAACCACAACCGGTCACACGCACTGCAGCTGGCTCCGAAGTTTCGTTTGATAAACTCCTGTTGAAACCTGGCCGTCGCACCGGGGAAGTTGACACTAGTGTTGCGGAGGTGTGCACCGCCGTTGTCCGGTTCCTAGAAGGCAAGACGAAGCTGACGTTTCGCCTGGGCTTCGGAAGCCCTCACGCTAGAATGGGCACATCGACGACGTGCCCTTTCTTGAGTGAATACGCGGCGCCCGTTGCTCAAACGCAACCTGCTCCTCGGCGGAACGCACCATGCACACCTTCCTATCCGGACGCCGAAACTGATCTGAGGCGAGGGAAGCCCGGCGGAGCACGAACCAACACCCTTTGCTTTTTTTGCCTCCCCGCCACGCACCAAACGACCCTGATTGGTCGCGCGCGTCACGTGATCCGGCGCCGGCGGAGCTTTCCCCGCGCCTGCTCTTTCTTGCTTTCTTGTCCCTGGCTCATACCCGCATATCCAATGCGGGTATGCGCCACACGTGAATTTTTGCGTGACGACAACGCCCCCGAAACGTGTGAGACACTAGAAGCTCCACTTAAAAAATATATAACAACGTCTGTTAACTTCATTTCTCAATGTTTTCTTTTCCGATTCTCGCTCCAGCTAATCTATGGAATTGAAACTATCGTGATGTATTTCCTGTTACAAGTTTTCGCCGAGTGTCCCCTCTTGTTGAATTTCTTTCTCCAGGGCTAAAAAATCTCCTGTTTGGTAAACCTTTATACATGTTTTCACGTAAGACAAATGTGGTATTGAGCCAGACTGCTACGCGTCTACTGCTCATGGAGCCAGTGTCTAGCGAAAAGCGCACTCTTGATCCGTTACACAAACTCCATCGGTGCCCAGGGATCTCTAGACAATTTTCTGTTTATTTAGCAAATGGTACTGGTCATATACAAAGGATGGTAAAATAATATTGACGTAAAATATCGGCAGCGTATGTCTTTATTGGGATATTTTCTTTTTTTGCTATTGAAAAATGCTAGTCATCTCTTTTTTCTTTGCGAAGTATATTTCCCTATCAACTACGTAGCTTGATCGCGCACTAAAGTGTGACATCGTAATGATTGTATCGTTAAACGCATTGGAGAAAATCTGGCCGAGAAAATGTGGCTGCCGCAAAGGCGCCGCCAAGTTGGTATGCCTCCCATTTTCGTCAGGCGAAAAATATTCCAAATGTGATGCGAAAACTAGCATTAAACACGAGCACATACGAATGGACAATGTGTCCAGATTCCCTACCCAAACCAAGGGGAGGGTTCCGCTTGGTTTGGGTTCGATTTCTACATCTCTGAACACACCGCAGCGCATATAACGGCAGGGCGAAAGAGAGAACCCTTCACACATACAAATGTGTTTAATAAGGTCGCTTCTTTAGGAACTACCAAGAAAGAAAGCATGGTACCACTGTGGGCGGTATATTGTCACGTAGTAGTGACGCTGAAGAAAACAGTCGTAAAACTGTGTACGACGAAACTGTCTGTTTATTGGGCGAACCTGTGCCCACAAAAGCAAGGTACAATCAAAGCACAACGATAGCGGCGAACACAGTCGGCGATCGTCGAAAATCTGATCAGCGGCGAAGCGCGTCGGCTTTTATACCTGAGTCATCGAAGGTTCCAGATTAATGCCTGATGCCCGCGTGTCTTCCAGAAAGTTCTAGACAATTCGCGTCGGTCATACAATCAGATAACATAAGCGTCGGTGAAAACAGGCAACGGAAAGAAGCATCGATAAGTTCTAGAAACTTCCGATACAGGCGCGTCCTGCGCCGAGCGATAACGTTTAACATTTGTTAGCCGGTGGAAAGCGGCCACCGGTGAAAGATAAACATGTATACGTGTCAATACCCTCCCCTTAAAAAGCATCGTCCCGATGCTACAAACACGAAAGCGAAAACAAAACCATGCGTAATAAACAACAAACAAACAAACAAACAAACAAAAAAAACAATAACAAAGTAACGAAGTACCTAAGGTCGTCAGCGGGCGTAGAAAGGTTTAAGACGCACCACATGGATGACTTCAGGTCGTGCCCGGCGCCGCTGTGATTGCGAAATGCCGTCTGGCACGACCTCATAGTCCAGTGCGCCAATACGTCGGATTATCTTATATGGTCCGAAATAGCGACGCAACAGTTTCTCGCTAAGTCCTCGTCGGCGAATCGGAGTCCAGACCCAAACACGGTCGCCGGGCTGGTACTCGACGTAGCGTCGTCGAAGATTGTAGTGTCGGCTGTCGGTCCTCTGCTGGTTCTTGATGCGCAGGCGGGCGAGCTGTCGACCTTCTTCGGCACGCTGCAAATAAGTGGCAACGTCGACATTTTCTTCGTCAGCGACGTCTGGTAGCATGGCGTCAAGCGTCGTTGCCGCGTTCCTTCCGTAGACCAGGTTGAACGGCGCCATGTGCGTCGTTTCTTGCACGGCCGTGTTGTATGCGAAGGTCACGTACGGAAGGATGGCATCCCACGTCTTGTGTTCGACGTCGACGTACATTGCCAGCATGTCGGCGATGGTCTTATTTAGGCGCTCGGTGAGGCCATTCGTCTGCGGGTGGTAGGCGGTGGTGCGGCGATGGCTTGTCTGGCTGTACCGCAGGATGGCTTGAGTTAGTTCTGCCGTAAAAGCCGTGCCTCTGTCGGTGATGAGGACTTCTGGGGCACCGTGACGCAGGAGGATGTTCTCAAAGAAGAATCGGGCTACCTCGGCGGCACTGCCTTTGGGTAAGGCTTTTGTTTCGGCGTAGCGGGTGAGGTAGTCCGTAGCGACGACGATCCATTTATTCCCGGACGTCCACGTCGGAAAAGGCCCCAGTAAGTCCATCCCGATCTGCTGGAACGGTCGGCGAGGTGGCTCGATTGGCTGTAGAAGTCCGGCTGGCCTTGTCGGCGGTGTTTTGCGTCGCTGACAGTCTCGGCATGTCCTTACGTAATGGGCGACGTCGGCAGAGAGGCGAGGCCAGTAGTATTTTTCTTGTATCCTCGCGAGAGTGCGTGAAAAACCGAGATGTCCAGCCGTTGGGTCGTCATGGAGAGCTTGCAGAACTTCTGGACGCAATGCTGAGGGTACCACGAGGAGGTAGTTGGCTCGGAGAGGCGAGAAGTTCTTCTTTAGGAGAATGTCGTTTTGCAAGAAAAACGACGCCAATCCTCGCCTGAACACCTTCGGCACAATGACGGTCTTGCCTTCCAGGTAGTCTACAAGGCTCCTTAGTTCCGGGTCGGCTCGTTGTTGTTCGGCGAATTCGTCGGCACTGATGGGTCCCAAGAAAGTGTCGTCATCCTGGTCGTCTTGTGGCGGCGGTTCGACGGGGGTGCGAGACAAACAATCGGCGTCAGAGTGCTTTCGCCCGGACTTGTAAACGACGGTGATGTCGAATGCTTGAAGTCTCAGGCTCCAGCGTGCGAGGCGACCTGAAGCATCCTTCAAGTTAGCTAGCCAACACAAGGCGTGGTGGTCGCTCACAACTTTAAAGGGCCTGCCATAGAGGTAGGGGCGAAACTTTGATGTAGCCTAGATGATGGCGAGGCAATCCTTTTCTGTTGTGGAATAATTTGCTTCCGCCTTCGATAGCGACCGGCTAGCGTAACTTACAACCCTTTCTAGTCCGTCAGTCCTCTGCACAAGCACGGCCCCGAGTCCTACGCTGCTTGCGTCGGTGTGGACTTCCGTATCGGTGTTTTCGTCGAAATGCGCAAGTATTGGCGGCGATTGCAGGCGTCGCTTCAGTTCTTCGAATGCTTCGACTTGCGGCGTCTCCCACTTGAACTCGACGTCGGCCTTAGTGAGATACGTCAGTGGCTCAGCGATCCGTGAGAAATTCTTGACGAAGCGCCTGTAATAGGCACACAGTCCGAGAAATCTACGCACTGCCTTCTTGTCAGCGGGCGGAGGAAAGTTGGAGATGGCCGCAGTTTTCTGAGGGTCGGGGCGCACTCCAGACTTGTTGATGACGTGGCCCAAAAGCAAGAGCTCCTCATATGCGAAGCGGCACTTTTCGGGCTTTAACGTGAGTCCGGAGGTTTTGATTGCTCGAAGAACTGTTTCAAGGCGCCGCAGGTGTTCTTCGAAGCTTGAGGCAAACACAACGACGTCGTCCAAATAGACGAGGCAAGTCTGCCACTTCAAGCCTGCCAGTACTGTATCCATGACGCGTTGGAAAGTCGCAGGTGCCGAGCAAAGACCAAACGGCATGACCTTGATCTCGAACAGTCCGTCTGGTGTTACAAAGGCAGTCTTCTCCCGGTCCCTCTCGTCGACTTCGATTTGCCAGTAGCCGGTTTTGAGGTCCATCGACGAAAAATACTTTGCGTTGTAGAGTCGATCCAAGGCGTCGTCAATCCGTGGGAGGGGGTATACGTCCTTCTTCGTGATCTTGTTGAGCCGACGATAATCGACGCAGAAACGTAGGGTTCCATCCTTCTTCTTCACTAACACCACGGGGGACGCCCACGGACTCTTGGACGGCTGGATGATGTCGTCGCGTAGCATTTCGTCGACTTGGTGCCTTATGGCTTCACGTTCGCGCGCCGAAACACGGTACGGGCTCTGACGGAGTGGGCGGACATTTTCGTCGGTGATGATGCGGTGCTTGGCGACAGGGGTTTGTCGAACTTTTGACGACGACGAGAAGCAGTCCTTGTATTGCAGGAGCAGAGCTTTTAGTTGTTCTTTCTTATGCCTGGGAAGGTTCTGATTGACGTCGAAAGTTGGCTCAGGTATTATAGTCGTCGTTGCAGGTGCACTGGAATCCGTGAAGGCGAAAGCACTGCTGGATTGTACTATTTCGTCGATGTAGGCGACCGTGGTGCCTTTGTTAATGTGCTTATATTCGGGGCTGAAGTTCGTGAGCATCACTCTTGCTTTCCCTGCACGTAGCTCAGCTATGCCTCTAGCGACGCAAATTTCACGGTCGAGCAGTAAGTGATGATCGCCCTCGATGACGCCTTCCATGTCTGCAGGCACTTCGGTTCCGACGGAAATCATTACGCTGGAGCGCGCCGGAACGGTGACTTGTTCTTCAAGCACATTCAAGGCATGGTAACTGATGCTTGTATCGGGCGGTATCGCTTTGTGTGTTGAAAGCGTTATCGACTTGGACCTTAAGTCGATGACTGCACCATGTTGGTTTAGAAAGTCCATGCCAAGGATGACGTCCCTGGAGCAGTGCGGTAGGATTACGAAGCTCGCCGGGTAAGTGCGGTTGTTTACCGTGACTCGCGGTGTGCAGATTCCAGCCGGCGTTATTAGGTGACCTCCCGCTGTCCGTATATCGGGTCCTTGCCAGGCCGTCTTCACCTTCTTTAACTTGGCGGCGAACGTGCCACTGAAAACTGAATAGTCGGCGCCAGTGTCGACGAGAGCGGTGACGTTATGACCATCGATGAGCACGTCTAGATCGGTAGACCGGCGTCTGGCGTTGCGGTTAATTCGTGGCGTCGGATCACGGCTGCGTCGGCTTGCTCTGCTGCTGCTACGTCGCGTCGGAAGGTCTTCGTTCGGCGGCGATGTGTTGTCAAGGCTGTTGCTAGGCGGCGTGCTGATATCTCGTCTTGATGATTCGCGAATCGTCGTCGTCGTCGGCGGCGGAGGATCTTCGGCATTTCGTCGTACAGCAACCGCACCTCCATCGGTTGCTGCTTTTAGTTTCCCGGGTATGGGCTGGGAGATCGGCCCCGGGTTGGGCCGGCATACAGGCGGCGATCCGGCGAGATGTAGCGGCCTGGTGACGGCGAGCGTGAGGGTCGTCGTGGTTGCCACTGGGCTCCGACAAGGTAGTCGGCGATGTCACGTGGTCGCTCGCCAAGCTGTGGACGTGGCGCGTTGACGGCGAACCCTCGTAGGCCCATCTCGCGGTATGGGCATCGGCGGTAGACATGGCCGGCTTCCCCGCAGTGATAGCAGAGCGGGCGGTGGTCGGGGGCGCGCCAAATGTCCGTCTTCCGCTGGTAGCTGCGATGGGCGACGGGCGGGCGTGCTGGCGGCGGCGGCGGTGGACGACGGAACTGCGGCGTTACGGGGCCCTGGCGCGAGCGCGGAGGGGGGCCTTCACGACGGGCGACGGCGGCGTAGGTCATCGCTTGTGGCTGTGGTTGAGGCGATGCCGGAACTTCTGGCACTTCCAGTGATCGCTGAACCTCTTCTTTAACTATGTCAGCGATTGAAGCCACCTGAGGCTGCGATCTTGGGAATAATTTCTGTAGTTCTTCCCGTACAACCGCTCTGATCGCCTCGTGCAGGTCGTTGGTGCCTAGAGCTTGAGCTTCGGTGTAGTTTGTCAGCGCACGGCGGTTGTATTGCCTGGCTCGCATTTCAAGCGTCTTCTCGATCGTTGTCGCCTCCGAAACAAATTCTGTCACAGTCTTGGGCGGGTTGCGCATCAGTCCGGTGAATAGATGCTCCTTGACGCCCCGCATCAAGAACCTAACTTTCTTTTCTTCAGACATGTCGGGGTCGGCATGGCGGAAGAGGCGAGTCATCTCCTCCGTGAAGATCGCGATGCTCTCGTTCGGCAATTGAACTCTGGTTTCCAGGAGAACTTCAGCCCTTTCTTTTCGTACGACACTCGTGAAGGTCCTCACGAAGTTCTCGCGAAATAGGTCCCAAGTCACCAGGGTGGTCTCTCTGTTCTCAAACCATGTCCGAGCAGCGTCATCCAACGAAAAATAGACATGGCGCAGCTTGTCATCGTCGCTCCATTTGTTGAATGTCGCGGTCCTCTAGTACATCTCCAGCCATGTTTCAGGGTCTTCAGCTGATGATCCACGGAAGGTCGGTGGCTCCCGAGGTTGCTGCAGCAGGATGGGGGACGCTGGGGCTGCCATTGTGGTCGTTGACTTGGCCTTGGTCGCTGTGGTCTTCTCGGGAAGAAGTCCGTATTCTGGCAAAAGTCCTTGCTGCCTACGGCTAGCTCGCTGGTCCTTGGCGACGTTGGTCTCGTCCTCCGGTTTCGGGCTTGGGTCGAGGCTTTGCGGGGGCGTCCGCTGCATGGACACAAAAGCACCTCCACCAGATGTCACGTAGTAGTGACGCTGAAGAAAACAGTCGTAAAACTGTGTACGACGAAACTGTCTGTTTATTGGGCGAACCTGTGCCCACAAAAGCAAGGTACACTCAAAGCACAACGATAGCGGCGAACACAGTCGGCGATCGTCGAAAATCTGATCAGCGGCGAAGCGCGTCGGCTTTTATACCTGAGTCATCGAAGGTTCCAGATTAATGCCTGATGCCCGCGTGTCTTCCAGAAAGTTCTAGACAATTCGCGTCGGTCATACAATCAGATAACATAAGCGTCGGTGAAAACAGGCAACGGAAAGAAGCATCGATAACGTTCTAGAAACTTCCGATACAGGCGCGTCCTGCGCCGAGCGATAACGTTTAACATTTGTTAGCCGGTGGAAAGCGGCCACCGGTGAAAGATAAACATGTATACGTGTCAATATGTAAGTGCCTGTAAAAGCGACTAAGGCTTGCTCAACGCTTGCAAAACACAAAGGCGACCTGAAGCAGCCCCCGGCATTAGTAAAAACACACATTCCGCGCATAGCACACCCTGTTGTGAACGTCTCAGCAGAATTTTGGGCTCGTGCGCAGCGCGTAAGAGGTCATAAACGAAGCGTGTAGCCCTCCTTTTCTCAAACACTATCTTTTCGATAGAAGTCTTCTCCTCAACCGTTTCTGGCCTGCCGGCGGCTCCCCTTGACGTCAATGGGCAGATTCCCATAGAGAGCTTCTATTGGCACAAATCTCACATTAATAAAGAAGAGAGTTTGGATAAATGCGCTTCTTCCTGCTGTTACTGTGTGTACTTGTATACGCAGTGTACTAAACAGGATTACGTAAGGGACAATCTGCGTTCTGAATTTCGATACGAAATAAGTATTTCCGAAAGAAGCTGATTATCGTCTGCTCGCGCTCAGCCACGCCCGACCACCGTAAGAATAAAACTTTGACCACACTGCTTATTGGTGTCATTGACGTCTGGTCTTGCTAATTTCAAATAATTTTTGAACACTCAAGTGGCCTCGAACCGAGCGAAACTTAAGCTCAGACGACGCGCATGCTTGCCAGAGCCTGCTCCCTCCGGGCGTCTCCTGGCTAGAGCCTTGGCAGAAATCGCTTCATATTGCTAGCGCTTCAAATTGCGCAATTTAGATGAAACTACTATTCCACGGTCAAGCTGGTGCATGCCGAAGGCTTTTATGCATAGCGCGGCAAGACTCCTGTAGCCAGATTGGAGCGCATGGGCGCGAGCCGGCACTCCAGCCCTGTCGTGCACCTATCAAACGTTGCGCACCACGCTTAGCCACTACAATTGCAGGCAGCTGCGTCTGCTACGTAGCATAGATACCGCAGACGCTGCGGCATGTCGCGACGAGGCCTCTCGCTTGATCGCTGAAGACAACTACGTGCTCCGTGGGTGACGTGGTATCACACGCATGTCGCCGACGCCAACCACGGGCTCTGATTTGTCTCCGTGGGTAACGTGACATCACACGCATGTCGCCCAGGGCAACCACGTGCTCTGATTGGTCTCCGCGGGTGACGTGGCATCACACGCATGGCGAGCTGGCGGCCCGACCGCCAACATCTGAATGGAACAGGCTGTATGCTTCCCGATTTGCTCACCTTCGAGGTGCGACGCCATCATGCTCGAATCTCGTACGTTAGGACTAACGTCCGGCGTGGCGCATCTATCGCCTTGCCGATTCGCGCGCTGCAGACGTACTCACACGAGCGAATATAAGTACGACATTCCATTCAAGCCTCGGGAGTTGGTACGATTGCCGCAGCGATTAGTGGGTAAGAAAATTGGCTACTCATGCCATCCGGAGCAAGAAAAACAGCTGCGCGTAGCTATCTGGTACACTGAAGCACAGGAAAAGAGATGCGACACCGTCAACTCAACCGTAAGTTGAGGAACAGCCTCGAAATTTTACACGTCGTTGGTGCCAAAATCAGAAGTAGTGGTATCTACGTGAACATTCAAAATCAAGACCGTAGAGGCTTGGGCTAGTCGGTACATACTCGAAAGGGAAAACAGCGCGAAAAAACACAAGAAGACAAGAAGGGGGACACACACCAGCGCTGGTGTGTGTCCCCCTTCTTGTCTTCTTGTCGTGTTTTTTCGCGCTGTTTTCCCTTTCGAATTCAAAGTCAAATTTGAACAGAATGTGACTGTGACGTTCAGTAGGCGGAACGACGTGGGCACCACTCCGCTGCGGCGTAGCCTTGCAGGGCATTGAAGGAGCGGCAGCACCGCGAAGGGGACCACAGGCGATCTTTGACTGCCAATAACCATCTTCTGCTGAACGCATTGTAATGCTTTTTGCTCATATGTATTTCTGAAATAGTCTATTTTAACGTGAAATGCGTTTCTCGGCATCAATAAAAACGTTTGCAGAGCCCTTTTAGCAGCCTTCATAAGCAGCAAGTGCTTAGAAAACTTCCGGATTTGTTGGCGCAATAATAATTCCAATATGCAGAGATAAATCAACAGTGATATGCCTTGTTTTAGATATGCTTTGTTGTAGATACGAGAATCAGCTGAGCCTAGATGCCAAGGGTGTTTTCGCTGTTGCATAAACTAAAAAAGAGATCAGGAGCCATTCCACTTGGTGAAGGTGGATGACCAGCGAAAGTGGATGAAGAGACACACGCACAGAAGCCGTGGCCTAGTGGTAGAGCGACCGTCTCGGGAGGTTGTGGGTTTGATTCCCACCGCCACCGGGCACCGACTGGTACAAATGGGCACAAGCGTACCCAGGCCTGGCGTTCGGCTTCCTTCGGGGGTGATACGCTTGGGAAAGCAGCCTGCGCCCTGAATTCCCGTCGAAACCCTCGTGAGCACAAAAACAAAGTGCTGTTTGGGCCACTACCATGGTGGCCATTTCCCATGTGGCACCCCAAGCACCTATTGAGGCGAGGACGCCTTCCGGTTGAGGAGTACACCTCTTCCCAAGCGCTGAGGTCCCATTATGAACGAGCACCAGGCCGTTAAAAAATTACCATTAGAAAAAACCGCTCGACCAGAAAAAATTGGATGCTCCATCGCTAGGCCACCGCTGCGGTGGCACGGTGGCACACACATAGGCACACGCACATGCGCACGCACGCACGCGAACGCGCACTCGGAGACACACAGGCACGCACGCGCGCGGGGGAAGTTCGCTGCTGAACGCGGTGTGGTGGTTCGGTACGGACAGCCAAACGAGGGTTCCCGGTAAAAAAGTTGCAGTCGAGTTGCGGGCATCGTGGTTTGATTTTTGGCGATTCTGATCGTCCGAAGTAAAGCGGCGGGCCAACTGACACCATTCTTTAGCTTGTCTGGTGGCATCCAAGATTGGCAGGCATTCTGATTGGTCTGGGTGGTAGGGCAGAGTGGTATCAATTATGCAAGAAGGATGGCGGGCCATAAAGAAGATAAAGGTGGAGAAAGCGGTAGTGGCTTGGGGTGCGGTATTATAGGCGTAGGTGACGAATGAAAGAACTAGGTCCCCATTGGAGTGGCCTGATGGGATGTACATAGCAAGCATGTCACCAAGGGTGCGATTAAAGCGTTCCGTGGTACCATTGGTTTGCAGGTGATAAGCGGCGCATATGCGATGGATAGCGCATTTAGCAAGCAGTTTTTCAACGACTTCAGACAGACGCGGCCTCGGTCGCCTAGGAGTTCACGAGGTCCTCCATGACGAAGCGCAAAGCGGCGCAGCTTAAAAGGGGCGATTTCCTGCGCTGTGGCAGCTGGGAGGGCAGCTGTCTTCGCATAGCGTGTCAAGCTGTCGATGGCAACTATAATCCACCGGTTGCCAGACGTAGTCAAGGGAAGTGGCCCATATAGATCAACACGATCAAAGTGTTGAGATGGGCATGGCAGGGACTGGAGGCGTGGCGCAAATCTCCGCCGCGCTGACAGGCGTGGTGGAGATTTGCGTTGCTGACATTCCCGGCAAGAGCGAATAATTTCCTAACGAAGGTGTACATCCCCCGCCATCAGTAGTAGTGCCGAAGCGTTCGTACGTGCTGAAAACGCCGGCGTGCATGGCTGCACTGGGGGTCCGAGTGAAAAGAGATCGTGGGGTCAGAGATCTGTTCAGATCTCTGACCCCAAGGCTCTCGGTATGACGAACAACTACATCCATCTGGGGCATAGTTGCATCGGTACAGCACCTGATCACGGATCGCAAAATGCGAAGCTTGGCGCCGAAGCGTTCGAGAAGCCGGAACTCAGTCCAGGGGTCAATGTGTTGTTCGGTGGCAATAAGTGTCAAAGTCAAGAGACGACAACGTACGCTCACATGGGAACTCACGAGTGACCTCTGGCGAAAGCTGCGAGCGGGAACGAGCGTCAGCGTCGGAATGTTTCCGCCCGGAACGATATACCACGCGTATGTCGTACCTCTGGATACGAAGAGCCCAGCGAGCGAAGTGGCCAGGTGGGTCTTTTAAATTCGAAAGCCAACACAGTGCATGGTGATCGGTCACTACGTCAAAACAGCGGCCATATAAATAAGGGCGAAACTTGCCAAGCGCCCGGACGATCGCCAAGCACCCCTTTTCCGTGAGGCTGTAATTGCCCTCTGCCTTGGTCAGCGTGCGGGTCGCATACGCCACGACCTATTCTGCGCGTCCAGGATAACGCTGTGCAAGGACAGCACCAAGGAATACGCAACTTGCGTCGGTATGAACTACAGTAGGAACTTAAGGGTCCAAGTGGTCATGAGAAGACGGCGCAAGGTGGTACGGGTTCCTTGATCACACTAAAAGGGGGCAAGACCCGTAAGTCGCTTTTATACCGAAACGTGACGTAGGGAACGGATGTAGTTAGTAGGCAGAATTCGGTCAGTCCTGTTGATGCTGTTGTCCGTAGTTTGAATAAATAAGGATTCCAACAAAAGTCAAGTCATCGTATTCCTTTTCTATACCTATTATAGAGGCGTTGTCCCAATCGATGCGGTGAGTACGATTATCGGTGTGTTCGGTAAGGACATTCGATGCTTTTTTGTTGTTGCAGACGTCCCTTGGGGCTACCTTTATCTTCTTGTGAACTTGCCGCTTTCGCCGATGTAACTGCTACTGCAGAGCTTGCATGGTTTCTTGGAGACAACACCGGGGTCATTGTTGCTTTCTAGCCGAGACCTTGCATTAGCAAGCTGTTTTGTCAGCATGTTGGACAGCATGTCTGATATTCTAAAATCGACGCCAGGCACATATGGAACACCAGTGTGCTTTTCAAACGACTTACCTAGAGACGGCTTGAGATGGAGGAAACGAGCTTCAATTTTGTTAGTAAACTTCTTGGTGTACCCATTCGTGGACAAATCGTGACGAATTGTCTTCCGTTCTTTCTGCATTTCGCCGTCCCCTGAGCAGATGCGCGTGGCCGGCGTCACGAGAGATGAGACAACTGATTGCTTATGGTAAGACGGGTGGCATGAATTAAAACTAAAGACTTAACATAAAAGGCATGCGCTGTCGGTATTTTGTTTCATAACGTTTGTGGGCTGTCATTCTTCAACTTCCCAGGAATTTGGAGAACTTAAACTTTGTCAAGGATGTAGGACAAAGTATGAGCAACTTTATTTATAGAGTGGATTGGCAATATAACCCTCATATACCACATGTCGTACAGCAAGGCGTATTATATACATATACCTAAATATATACGGGAAATTTCGCTCACGAGACGCCCCTGGCCCTTGCGCCAGTAAACGCTATACATCATCATCATCACGGGACGCCGACGCCGGACGCACAAAGGACAGGACAGAGGACAGAAAATGCAGCGAAAGCAAAAGGCTTGTAGCCTGACAAAAGGCCATTGCTCCACACCGACGCCGGATTTTCGGCGAAACGGGGTCCTTAACGCTACGGAGTTTAAAATTAAGTAACGGCCGCTATCAGTCGCCTTCGTGGTCTCGTGCACCTCTGAAGTGGCAAAACATCCCACGCCACAGGCAGCGTTCCTCGTCACAGCAGCGTTGTGAGACGTTCGGTAACTGCCAGGGGGCAGCGACGCGCCAAGATTTTGCACCCGCACATAGTTCAGACACCATCCGAGGAGATCGAGCGCAACGTTATACCTTGCTATCGCTGTGAATGCTTTCACCCTTCTGGTGATATCCGAATGCCTATCGACGCTGCTCAGGGTCTGCCTGTCATCCTGTCGATACATGCTCTGCGGTTGGTCGATTAACACAACAAATGTTTTGGCATTGTAACCACCAGCAGCGTTTAAATGAAAGTGTCCACGGGGCTTCGCTTCACTTATTTACGGCTTCTGAGAGTTCATTGCAGCCTTCTTAGGCTGCAATGAACACCCTCATAAATGGCCACCCACTCCGCATCGTCTTCTCCGCGTCTATTTAGCATTTGCTCGCCATCGTCATCACGTACAACACTAGAGCCGAGTAATACACTAATGATGCAGTGAACGATTAGGCCTCTATACTGTTCCGCATCGTCGCCGCGTTACCACTGTTAATGATGTGGTGCCCTCTGCAAAGTGGAACTCAAACCATGGCTCTGCGCCGCCTCCGTAGTCCTGCAGCGCCGAAACAAGCAGCTGATCTCAGTAATAACGACGAAACACACCCGATGATTTGCCCTCAGCGTTACATAAGACTAAGCGATGAGAGATTTTACCATTTGCTTTGTTTTCTGTCAGGTCAGAGAGCCGGTAACAAGCGCGAATTGGAATGGAAGCGGGTGGTCTGGGCTGCATGGGCGCATGCTGTCATCTTGCTATACGTAAAAGCGTTTAGGTTGGTTTATTGTGGTTACCTGTGGTAAGCGCTATAGTATTTTGCGGCGTACGCCATGCATGCTCAAACGGCCTAGCACGTTACGTATCACTATAACGTATTATGTACCAAAAGAAAATAGATGTCACTAATCCCGAAATAGTCTGAGAGTTACGTACGGGACTGTATTTCACTGCGCAAGGATATTGCCTTTGTATACTTCATACTTACGGCAGTGCTGCAAGTCACTTGTGATATATATATATAAGACATATTGGCGCTCGCATGTATTACGAATCCCTTGTCTTAAACGAAATTTATTTTGCTACCGGGCCCAACCGCGGGCATTACAAATTCAGCGCTGCTGGAGCCGAATTTTACATGTGAAAGGCAACCTGTTGTCAGCCATAGCCACAACAATCACTCTGGGAGACTTTTTGAGCTTCCCGCAAACGCATGTGTAAATTCTGATAAGCAAGAACGGAAGAGTAGCAGGTATTGAGCTATCCACCGATAACAAACGTCTTTTAGTTGAATATGTTTCCAGCACATTTAAATAAAAAGTGACAACGCCGTGTTCTGAGTAAAGTTTTACAATAATGCGTTCGTGGCACTATAGCCCATCTTTTAATCTACTCTTAATGCACCTCCTAAAGCAGAAGGAAAAAACGGGATGGAGATGATGAAATACCAGTTTATTTATTCAAGGATGGAGGTGATTTTTCGCTTGAAAAGCTTGCGGACTTTCATAGGCAATGCCTCACGACTTCAATCGTACCAGAGAGCTAGACGAATGCCAACATTATTCTAATGAAAAAGAACGGAGACATTAAAGAATTGAAGAATTATAGGGTCATTAGCTTGCTTGCAGTATCGTGTAAAATATTCGCCAAGATAATTATCTAAATAATCAGGGCAATAATTGACTTATATAAACCAAGAAAACAGGCTGGCTTCAGAAAGGGATACTCTGCAGCAGATAAAATACTAACTACAATGAGTTCGGACATGTGTACTAAGTGAAGGAAACACTAAAGGATGATGGTAGAAGCCATAGTCATGAGCAAGACTCAGCAAGAATGACAATGACTCAGCGAAAAAAGATTCGCAATCAAAAACCACTGAAATGCGTTCGGACGTTGGTACTAAATGAAGGAAACACTAAAGGATGGTGGTAGAAGCCATAGTCATGAGCATGATTCAGCAAAAATGCCAATGGCTTAGCGCAAAAAGATTACCACTCAAAAACCACTGATGGGTTTGGACGTGGGCACTGAGTGCAGGAAACATTAAAGGATGATCGTGCAAGTCATAGTCATGAGCATGGCTCAGCAAAAATAACAATGATTCATCGAAAAAGCAGTCACACTCAAAAACCACTGAGATAGGTTTGGACGTGGGTAATAAGTGAAGAGAGAGAGAGAGAAACGAAGAAGGAAAGGTAGGGAGGTTAACCAAGGACGTGCCCAGTTGGCTACCCTACACTTGGGGAGGGGGAAAGGGGAATAATAGATAAGGAGAGAAAATTAAAAAAATAGAGTCAGTCATTCGCAGAGACAGTCCCAGAAGAATCTCCGCTGTCACAAGCGTTCGTACAATCCAGTACTCTTCACGAACTGCAGAAGGGCTTTTGTGGCCTTTTGCATCCAAGAATGCATAGGCCATGGCCCAAGAATCTTTTCTTCCGCGGGCGTTCTGTTATCTACCAGGTTGAGGTTAGCTTGGAGAATCCGTCGTTGAGTGTCAAAAGAAGGACAGTGACACAGAAGGTGCTCGAGAGTCTCGTCGCACCCGCACAAATTGCACGCCGTCCTGTTGGTCATCCCTATTAGAAACGAATAGGCGTTGTTAAATGTGACACCCAACAACATGCGATGCAGTAAAGTTGTTTCATGACGGGAGAGTCCAGGTGGTAGGCGAAGTCGCAAGTTAGGGTCAAGAGAGTGCAAACGTGAGTTGGTGAAACCTGGTGAATTCCATCGCAGAAGTGTGATGTGGCGAGCAATCGATTGAAGTTGCCGCGCAGCATCCGTTCTTGAAAGTGGTATAGGAACCAGCTGATGTTTGTGATGAGCCGAGCGTGCTGCTTCATCTGCGCTGTCGTTGTCGACAATCCCGCAATGGCTCCGCAACCATTGAAATACAATGTCATGTCCTTCTTCGAGCGCGTGATGATGAGCGTGCCTAATTTCGTGCACTAGCTGCTCGTGGAACGCTTGTCGTAGGGAAAACTGCAGAGTTTGTATGGCTGCTTTGAAATCACTGAAAATGGCCCAACAATTTGGCGGCTGCTGGAGCACGTAATTGAGTGCACCTTGAAGACCCGCAAGTTTTGCTGTTGTAGACGAGATATTGTGCGAGTATTTAAATTGCAAAGTGATGGCATCCGATGGAACAACTACTGCTCCGGTAGAGCTGTTGGAAATGGTGGAACCGTCCGTGCAATTGTGTATGTGGTCAAAATAATAATGCTTGATGACAAGTAGAGACAATTGCTTCAGGGCTAGTGTTGAGAAGTGTGCCTTTTTGCTAATCCTAGTAACTGACAGGCACACGTGAATTTGCCGGAGACACCACAATGCCTTTGTTGGGCGTTTCGCAGGCTTGAAGCCAGATGGTACTGAGGCATGATGTCTTGTCACAATACTACAGAATGTAGCCTGAAGTCTTTGCACTGGCAAATCGGCTAAATGATGGGATGGTAGCCATGAAATGTGTCGAATGTGCGCTCTTAGCGCCTCACCCACGCTATGAGTGGTGATCGGGTGCTCCTGTGCAATGACAATCGTTGCAGCTGTTGAACATCTCGGGAGGCCAAGACATGTCGAAAGTGCTTGGGCTTGTACGCTCTGTAGTGCAAGTATATTAGTCTTGCATATGTTAGACAAGACAGGAAGACTGTATCACAGGAATCCGAGAAAAAGTGCCGTGTATATTTGTAATATGGAGCGCACGGATGGTCCCCACGATTTTCCAGCTACGAATTTAGAAACATTCTCAATACAAATGAGTTTTTACCTCATGTAGGAGACATGGGGACTCCAGGTGAGGTGGCGATCCACATTAACGCCTAAGAACAGGCGAGTTTTCTTGTGCTCACTTGACTGGCCCTCGATACATACCGGGTAGAAATACACCGGTCTTCGTGTAAATGCCACTAGTGCACATTGTTCTGTGGATACCGTCAGGGCTTGTCCGCGAAAGTATGCCGCTGTCAGGGTTGCCATTTTCTGTACTCTGGCGCGCACTGGCACCCTTGTCACGCCGGACGCCCAGATGCAAATATCGTCTGCGTAGAGCGAGACATTAGCCGCTTGTGGCTTTGTGGGACAGCACGACTGGAGATATATCTATTTGTCGGCCCATCTTCAGTTAGGACAAACACAGATCTCCGTGATAGATAACTCCTAATCCACCTAAAGACGTGGCCTCCACGTTCTGCAGCCTCAAGAGCTTAGAGGATGGCTTCGTGGGTTACGTTGTCGTAGGCACCTTTTACATCTAAGAAGAGTGCCACAGAGAGGCGCTTCAGAGCTCTTTGTTGTTGCACGGAGGTCACAAGATCAATGACGCTGTCAATTGAAGATCATCCACGTCGAAAACCAGCCATAGCCTCAGGGTAAATGTCCTAGTATTCGAGGTACCATTCCATACGTGTTAACAACAACCTCTCCATGACCTTACCGATGCAATTCGCGAGTGCAATCGGGCGGTACGGGGTAAGGTTCAGCGGAGACTTCCCAGGCTTTAGTAGAGGCACCAGTCGGCTACACTTCCAATCGTCGGAGACTATGCCGTCATGCCAAGATTAATTAAATATATCCAGAAGATAGCATTGTGCTGTTGAACCTAGGTGCCTTAAGCCAGCGTACGTCACCCCATCGGGATCGGGTGATGATGACCGCCGGCACGCAGCCAAGGCCGCTTGCGGTTCTTCCATAGAAAAAGGCACTTCCATGCTTTGATCTCTCGCGACGGGAGTGAGTGAGTGAATAAACTTTATTGTAAAATAAATTATTCAGCTGGCCTCATGCGAGGCTTATCTATGGTCGGGGCCCCTATTTCAGGGCTCCGCTGGCTTCCGCAACCCTGTTAGCTCTTTTGACCAGGAGGATCTGGTCCTCTAGGTCTGAGCTGGCCAGCAGTGCCTCCCACTGATCTCTATTTGGATTTGGTATGTGAGGTTCGATGTTGTGTGATGTACACTCCCATGTTATGTGGTACAGGGTTGGTGTTGACCCGCACCATGGGCACATGTCTCTAAAGGCTGAGGGGTGTATCTTGTGTAGTTTATGTAAGCTGACGAAGGTGCCTGTCTGTAGCCTACGCAGATCGGTGGCCTCTTCAGTCTTTAGTTTTCTGTGGGGCGGTGGGTAGAGCATACGATTCCCTCTATAGAAGTTTAATATAGTCGAGTAATCGGGATCGATGGGCGTTAGGTCCTCTACAGCGGATGTGTTGAGGGCCCGGTAGTTAGCGTATCCTCGGGCTGCTCTATCCGCATGTAGATTCCCTGTGATCCCTTCGTGTCCCGGTACCCATGTAATCGTTTGGATAAATTCTTTTTGGCATTCTTCTTTGAGTTTGGTGAGAATTCGGTGTGCGTTCGTACCAACCTTTGGAAATTCCTGCATGCTGTTTGCGAATCTGTTAGGATTGTCAGCGATTTCATTGATTTCCTTCCCTCTTGGATAGCGAGTGCGATGGCGACTTCCTCCGCTTCCGTAATGGAGCTGGGGGATATCGACCCGCTGGAGGTTATTGTTCCTCTGCAGTCAGTCACAACTGCTACTGCTTTCTTAGCGTTGCCTGTGTAGAGTGCGGCGTCGGTAAATCGTGCTGCATTCATGAAGCCGAATTTCCTTTCGATGTATTGGGCCCTTGCCTGTCTCCTGCCGGGGTGGAGGTTCGGGTCCATGTTTTTGGGAAGCGGGGTTACCTGGTACCAGCTTCTGATGGTGCGCGGTATTTCTTGTGTTTGTTTGTGGGCTTGGAGTTGGGCATTGTAACCAAGTCTCTCAAGCACGCTCCTGCCTGTGGGTGTTTGGAGGAGCCGGTTTTTCTGCGAGATGAGTTGAGCTTCGGCTAGTTCTTCAAAGGTGTTATGAAGTCTTAGGGCCAGAAGTTTCTCATTTGGAGTGTTCTTTGGTAGGCGTAGGGCAGTTTTGTACGCCATTTTTATGATTACATCTGCTTTTTCCTTCTCCGCTTTAGTTAGGTTGTAGTAGGGTAGACTGTATGTTACCCTGCTGACTACTAGGCTCCTTACTAGGCGGAGTGTGTCTCCCTCCTTCATGCCCCTTCTTCTGCTTGTGACTCGCGCTATCATTCGGGCGATTTGTTGGGCCGTTGTATTGAGGAGGGCGAGGGCATGTTGACATCTGTGATTGGATTGGAGCCACATCCCTAGAATCCGTACAGTCGTTTTCTCGGGTATGTTGCGTCCATCGATTTTGACTTCTATGCGTAGGTTTGGGTCCGTGGGTACCGCTCGGTTTCCTTTCCCTTTCCATATTCTTATGATTTCTGATTTGTCGGGTGAGCACTGGAGTCCTCTTTGGCGGGCATATTGCTCTATTGTAGTGGCTGCTGTTTGGAGCTGTTCATTCTTATCGGCCAAGGAGCCCTTGGTTGTCCATATCGTGATGTCATCCGCGTAAAAAGCATGTCTGATACCCTGGATGTCTTGGAGTTTTCTGGCCAGGCCAATCATGGCGATATTGAAAAGAGTGGGTGAGATTACCGCTCCCTGAGGAGTCCCCTTGTTCGGGGGGTGGAAGGTTGCAGTTTCGATCTCTCCCAGCTTTAGCTCTGCTGTCCTTTGGCTTAGGAAGCTTCGTACGTAATTGTACGTTCGCTCACCGCAGTTGGTGTTTGCTAGTCCTTCCAAGATTCCTTGGTGGCTCACGTTGTCAAAAGCCCCTTTGATATCTATGGCTAGGATAACGTGTTCGCCTGCATTCGGAATGTTAGTGAGTACCTCTTCCTTTAGTTGGAGGAGGATGTCTTGGGTTGAGAGCTTAGCTCGGAAACCGTACATGGTATCCGGCACCTGCCCACTCTCTTCCAGGTACTGTTGTAGTCTGACGTTTACTACTCGCTCAAAGATCTTTCCTAAGCAGGATGTAAGCGAGATTGGTCTCAAGTTTTCTATCGCCAGTTTCTTCCCGGGCTTGGGTATCATGATTACTTTCGCATGCTTCCACTGTTCCGGTACGGTTCCCTTGAACCAGTGGTCATTTACGAATTTTGTGAGAGCGACTACGGCTGCGTCGCTCATGTTTCTGATGACGGCGTTAGTTATACGATCCACCCCGGCTGCCGTGTTGCGTGTCGAGCTTGCTATAGCCGCTCTGACTTCTGCAACCGTGATGGGCTCGTCTAGCTCTGGGTTTGGGGTTCCATTGTAATTTTCTTCATATGGGGGTATAGGGGTAAAGTCCCCGTAACATTTGAGGTGTAGAGCCTTAATGATGTCTTCGTTTGTTCCTGGGAGGGTGTGTAGTAGCCTTTCCAGGGACTTTTGGCATTCGCCTTTGGTTTTTTGTGGGTCTATAATTGCCTTGAGGATTCGCCATGTTTTGGCTGTGCCCAGGGTACCATCCAGGGAGTCACAGAATTTTTCCCAGTTTGTTGTCGCTAGCTGGTTCGCGTACTCCTCGGCTGTGCGGGTAATCTCTGCAATTCTGAGTTTAAGTTTCCGATTATGCTTCTGTTTCTTCCATCTTTTCGTGAGGCTCCTTCTAGCTTCCCACAGGTGGAGTAAGTGTGGGTCTACTTCGGGGGTCTCGTTAGTTCTTGCGATTTCTTTGGTGAATTTTTGTTTCTGGTTACGGATCTCTTCGCACCACTTATCTAAGTCGGTAATTTCATTGGAAGTGGAAGTTTGTGCTTCACGAAACCCGTGCCAATCTGTTATTTTTGCCGTTCCAATCTGCCGCCGTATCTTCCCAGTTGGGATGACGGTGCTCACGATAAAGTGATCACTGCCTAGATTGTTGAGTGTATTTGTCCATTCCACCCTGTCACAGTTATTGACTATGGTAAGATCCGGGGTTGTGTCTCTATTTATACTGTTACCCATCCGTGTAGGTATGGCTGGGTCAGTTATTAGCCTCATGTCTAGCTGGTCGATCTGGTCCAGGATGTTCCTGCCCTTAATGTCTTGTTTAGGGTAACCCCAGCTAGGATCTTTCGCATTGAAATCGCCTACAATTACTAGCAGGCTACCCTTAGCAAGGTGGACAGTCTCCTTTAGTAGTTTACTGAAATCTGCCTTCCTTTGGCTAGGGGGACTGTAGATATTTAGTACGAAGGCGCTCTTCTTTCTATTGCCTTTGTATATGAGTTCCACGATGAGATGGGAGATCTCTACTTCAGCGATGGGGTCGTGCCGAATTGCAGTGATTGACTTTTGTACGAGTGTAGCTATTTTCCAATCGTTGTCGTTTGTGGTGTACACTTCGTATCCTTGGAGAGTTGGTTGGGTACCAACCTCTTGAAGGGCTATTATTCCCGGCGGGGTTTGTTGAGCGGCCACTAGTTGTGTTAATAGTCCCTTTTTGCGGCGGTACCCCCGGCAGTTCCACTGCCATATTTCAAAGTTTTCTTTGTTCGCGTTCTTACGTCTAGCCATGGTTGCTTTCTTGGGACATAGCTGCGAGCCCCGGTCTACTGTATGGCTTCTCGGCTCGTTCTCTGATTGTGCTTCCTGTGGTTTGTTTGCGGATCGTCTTACTTATTTCGATCTGGTAAGCCTGTAGTTTCTGATCGAACCTAGTTTCTAGGTCTTGCATTTGTTTTGTCAGTTGTGTCGTGACTTGCTCTGTAATACGTGGCAGTATTTGGATGAGCATATCCTGAATTTGCTTATTTTGGGCTTCCGTTAGTTCCTGTGTCTCCTCCTGCGGTCTAGGCCGTTTAGATGGAGCGGCTGGCTGTTGTTGTGGGCTTTGGGGTTGGGATTGCTGCTTCTTTAGCTGTGCATTCTCCCTTTCCAAATCGCCTAGTCTTATTCGCATGAGCTCAAGCTCGCGTTCAAGCTTAGTGAATTGTGTTACGTTTGGTTGTGGTTTATGGTGGGAGGCTACTGCTGCCCAGCTCACCTCGTTACCGTTGGCTTCTTTCTTCTTCTTTTGTTGTTGTGGCTTGGTCTCGGGTTGCTTGTTGCCTCTGGAGCCGGACCTCATCCTGGACCCAGATTTAGAGCGGGAACAGGATCTCTCTGGCGATGAGGAGCCGTCGCGGTCAGAGCTCAGCCACCGCTTCTTCGGGATGTTTTCCGTCTTGGGGCGGCTTTGATGTTTGGTAGTCTTCTTTGTCGGTTGAGTAGGTGGTCGGCCTCGTGGTGGCACACGCTTAAGTTTGTTGCGACACTCGGGAGCGGCGGTCACATGAACCCCCCCGCACAGGGAACACTCGGGTTCACACTTGTGTCCTTCCTCTGGATTTTGCAAGTTGCAGTTCTTGCAGGCCTTGACTGTGGGTTCCGGGCAAACATCGGCCCGATGTCCCGCATTTCGACACGTGTAGCAGAACTGGCGAGTTGGCTGATAGATTCGGCAGGGGATCTCTCCTCCGTAATAGTAGACATACCGAGGAACAATCGGGCCGTCGAACAGGATGATTGCGGTCCTGGTCTTGCCGAACATGCGGGCGTGCATTATTTTGACGCCCTGAGTGCGGACTCGCAGGTTTGCCATCAGCTCGTCTTCGGTCGTCCCTTCGTCGATGCCGTGGATAACTCCCTTGAGGAGGTGTTCGGGAGTCGATATGTAGGCATTTACTGGGTGTTGCTTGCCTTGGATATTCAGGCTCGTAATCTTCATGACCAGTTCGGCAGTCCTTTCATAGGGTGTACTGACCACTATGATATTGGACCCCGGCCTCAGTCGCAGGAGGAAATCTTCTCCTCGGCACTCTTGCGGGCTTCCGCTGGCTTGTGAGATCGCCCGAGCCACTTGATGGGTTTGCAGATCCTTTACGGCAAGCCCAGGCTTTGGCCATATCACGATTTTCATGTCGTTGCGCGGGAGGGGCGGCGGGCGGCGGCGCGGGCGGCTCCTTTCAGCCTTGCTTCCAAGCATAGTGCCGTTCTGCACAGGTGGTTTTACGAAATCCTTGTCGGAGCGTCCCCTATAGTTTTCCTGCGCATGTGCGCCGTACCTCGCCATGCTGACAGAGGATGCCATGTTATCTTTTTCTACGCCTTGTCGCCGCGCTAACCGTAGCTGCCCCTCGTGGCTCAGGTTTTTCTCCTCGTCGGCGATTTGGGCGTCTCGCGCCTGCCTTTTGAGCTGCTTTCGCGTTCGTAACGATAGAGCGATTTTCCACTGACCTTCTTTCGCGCTGTTCCCGGCGTCGGTGGCGGATCCCCCGTTGATCACCCCGTCAGGCAATCGGAAATCCTCTTCGACGCCCGAGGCATCCTCCATTTGGTCTTCGTTTTCGTGGTCCGTGTCCATAACGGTCACTGGGTGGTCCGGGCCTTTGTCCGATGGTTTTCACTTCACCTCGTAGCGGTTAGACCGCGTACGGGCTCCCGGGGCCCCGCGTTCCCCTCCAGCCGGCAGTGCTGGCGTGGCGGTTCAGCGTGGTCTGGCGAAAGATGGAAATTGTCGGAAAACCAGGACTTGCCTTGCCAAAATCTTGGTATCAGCGAGTTCCTGGCGTCTTCTGATGCCTCTGCGTCAAATTCCGTGGTGGTCCGATGATTTTGGCCGCTGTGTAGGTCATTCGATGACGGAGCCGATGTGAGTGCGTCCGCTCACTTCGACGCTCACAGCGTCTCCCAGACAGCGCAAAGGTCCATTTGCCCGCTGCTGCTGGCGCGCGTTCGCACTCCAACGTTTTGACAAGTTTCCGCGGTCATCGAGCGAGATGTGTCCATGTTTACCTGTGCGCTAGACACCGTGCACCAATGGCAGTCCAGTTACTTTCTTAACAAAACGTCGTTTTACGCATTGAAGCACAAAAGCACGACCAAGCCATGGGCACTGACCTGCACGCTGATCTCAATCGGCTCTGCCGGAGCCATGGCAGCGTTCTTTGTAGAGTGTAGTTATTATTAGGTCCATGCATTTCTCCGCAATGTTCGGAAATTAATATTTCGAAACTGGCGTCAGCCGGAGAATTCGTTCCAGGTGAATCCGCCTTGCGAACTCCACAGCGAGAATTTGTAAATTGCAATATGGGCCATAAGGTAATTAGTTAAAAACCTAATTAGTGAATTTTCGTTAATTAACCATTATGAATTTTCATGTTTTCTGCAAGTAATGTCCGCCTCTTCGAGTAGACCAGCTCATGAACTAGAATTGTGCTATCTGCCACAAGCAACCTTTAAAAAAATTTTAAAGGTTCGCTGAAACACCCTGTATAAGTGCGGGTGGTAGCCTGTGGAATTTCGCTGCCTTTCGAAGGCAATCTTTGTCCCCAACTCGCCCACCTTTTCACTAGAAGCGATAACCATATGCAGGGCTCCGAAGACCCTTCAGGTTATTTTGGCATTTTTATGACACTTTCTTTCCGTCACACTATTGGCACTTTAACACGAAAGTGGTATGCCAATTTTCATGACTGATTTCCGGCAACGAATGTAACGTATGTCATCAGCTCCGGCGCCGCAATTTAGGAGCGGTGAAGCGAAGCACTGCATCGTGACACTAACGAGCGCTGACAGGGAGCGCTTCGGTAGACACAGCGCAGGGGAGGCTCCAATGCGGTGTAGCCATATAATAAAGAACGAAGTGTAGCCTCGTGCATACAGTTTCATACAATAATTATACAATAAATAATCATACAATAAAAAATATTAAAATTGTCCGATGGCAGGATACGAACACAGGAACTCTAGCAGAGAATCCCGAGTTTTAAATCAGTACGCCATGGACGCTTTTTTTGTCTTTATTGCCGGAATTTTCACTTAGAAAACATTAATTGCATCAATTTTTCCAAAGAAAGCAATACATATTTATACATATAAACATACTTTCAAACTTCTATGCATACGTGTTGTGCGGTCAGCCACATTTTGGCTGGCCATGTTTAAAATCCTTTTAACGTTGTGAGAGGCTCAATCCTCGTCAGTCAATCCTTGGGGCATACTTGATCTTCAATGAATTTGAAGACACCCTCCCGGAAAAGTAGTCCTGCAGGCCTTCGGTCAGACTCACAAAAAAACCTGCCATTCGAGCCCACCACACGCAGTGGAGGCCCATTAGCATAATGAGGCCCAAAGGCAGTCTGCCCTCATTTCGTATAGTTAAAAATCTAATACCTTATGGAATAAAGGCAATTTTTTCAGTAGTGTTCTTTGAAGAACATCCCAAAAATAAACCCCTTCCCAACAATGCAAAAAAATGTGGTCGATTGTTTTGCAGTTGTTTACGTATAAGGCACTTTGCTCCCCAAGGTAAATAAAAACCCTTCTCTTATAAAAAGTACGGCTCCCCAAGGTAAATAAAAACCCTTCTCTTATAAAAAGGCCCGTACCGGCAAAGCCGGGTATGTAACTTAAAGAAAAAAAATTACGCCATACTCCCGTAGGGGAACCCTGAGTGGTATGCGAAGCAGCCATGGGTTCGACTCAAGGTAGTTTTATCAGCTGTATAAACTTGGACATGCAGCAGCACCAGCAACGCGCAGAACTGTTGTCGACGCCGTCGGCGTTTTTCCCGCGTTCGCACCGAACGCGCGCGGCGTTAGTGACTGTTGCCGGTGCCTCTGGGGCGCCTACCGTCGCGCCTCTAACCTAAGCTGCTTCGCATTATTGCGCGCGGAGCCCCAGGTGTTGCCATTGGTTGGGCAATCCGAAGAGGAAAGCAGCGTGGGAGAGGAGAGGAGGAAAGCCGAGAGGGGAGGATATAAGACAAGGAGAGGAGGGGGAGGAGGATGCGCATGCGCAGTAGGGATGTGGACGCACGGCGGTTGGATGGATGGAGGTAGGGAGGGAGGGAGTGACATAGCCCCGAGCATAAGATGCTTCGCATCTAAAAGATTTTGTACATGGCTGCACCTCCATTTTTTGAACACGCTTTAAAACGTCACGTCCCTGTTCTCCACTGTTCATGGCTCTGTACATAGGAGCCGGTATAATCATGTCAAGCGTATCCCTGTATAATTTCTTCCGTGACACCGAAAAAAGGTAATCATTAGAAAAACGTACGGACAGAAAACGGACACTGTCAAGTACTTCCATTAGGTACCCTAGAAGAGCACCAGGTATACTTAAATTGCTTACCACATAAGCCAGCAGATGCTTGCTCAGTCGCAACTGGGCACATTGTGCGCAGAAAGGGGTCAGGTAAGTCTCAAAAGTCAGTAAACCTGTTCACTAGCTGTTTCACACAAAAAAATGTGACAGGCCTAGGCCCCCGTCTTCGAGTCGCTTAAACAAGTTCATACGGCTACATCTCTCCCATTATGATGCCCAAATGAACACAGAAAAAAACTCTGAATATTTTGCACATATATACGACATCAACAGAAAACTTGCAGGACATACTATATCTTGCTTATTAAAAACAAGTTGCATGCAGTGGCTCTTGCAAACATTGAGAGATGAGTGCCTTTCCAATTTGTTGTTTTTCCTTGATTCGCTTCTTGGAGCCAGTAGCCCTCATTACGACTGCAATGTTCGAGTGGTATGCCCAAGTATTTAGCTGGCGATTTAATCCATCTAATGTTGGTGAAGGTTGCCGGGGTTTATTGCCATTTACCATGCCAAAAATTTGTCGCGGTTTCACCCGAAAGGTGAAGCACCAGTTGCGATAGCAAATTAGTAGAGAGCTATACGGAGTAAGGATAGCAGTTTTATCAGCTGTATAAACTTGGACATGCAGCAGCACCAGCAACGCGCAGAACTGTTGTCGGCGCCGTCGGCGTTTTGCCCGCGTTCGCACCGAACGCGCGCGGCGTTTTTATATAAATACGTATTTGGTACCGCAGCTAAACTTCGCCTCCCCTCCCTCCCGTCCCCCACAGCCTTTCGCGTGACAGAAAGAGTTGCGTTTGCTCTCTATTTATGGAAAGGAGGAAAGAGACGCTTAATTATGCAGCCCTTCAGGGAGCACGGCGCAGAACGAGCGTTTGCTCTCCGACGTGCGTTCGCTCCCCGTGAAAGCGCGCGTCCCTCGCGCCCTTCTACTCGCACATACAGCGTCCGGAGCGCGGCGACGATTTCATCACCGTTGACGTCATACGGAACCTCACAGCGACGGCGACGGCGACGACGACGGCGATGCCGACGGCAGAAATCTGCTTTAGAGTGTCCATACAATTGCTATCGCAATAAAACCCGGGCACTACTCCAATTTTTAGTGCTCCCTGTAGTGTTTCCAAAACTAAAGCTTTTGTTTGGCAAACATTCAGAACAGTAGCATAAGGGGCTCCAAACACGTGGAAGCCGAAGCGAAACTCTTAGCATATGCGCATGATGTGGCGGTGTGCTGTACATGGAAAGAAAGCATTACAGGAGTTACATCACGGACGTATGCACCAACACGCGACATAAAACGCGCTTATGAATTTATCGCGGCCAAGCCAGTGCATTGAGACGCTTGACGCGTTTCGATTTATTGGCCGCCTCGACAAGCTGAACTGTTGTAATTAGTAGCGATTGTGCGTGTTCGCAGCGTCTTCTGCACTTCGAAAAGTCTAGATTGCTCTGAAATTTACGGCAATGAAACCATATAAAGCGCAATAAACAAAGCAAAGAACGTCTAAATCCACAAACACGAAGAGCAGACAAATCCATGCACTTCTGTGGCCTCCTGTATAGCAAGCAGTTAGCGTCGGATTGGCCTGTCGCGCGACAGGCATCGTCGCCTACGGATTGCGGCTTCAACGTGCATCAGCAGTACATAGTCTACTGCTGATGCACGTCATCTACTGCTGATGCAAAGGCGTCGAAAGGCAACGACGTCGCCGGGCGAATCTCGCTTTGCTCCGGCGAGAGACACGCCAGCGTGAAGCAGAACGCCTTCGCGCGTTCGCGGCACACGGTGCGAACTCTGCCACTGGCGTGTCTGCAGCTGTGTGAGTCGCAGCTCAAATGGCTGCCGTAGCCACTACGAAGCCGGACCAGAATGGTCGCACCTTCGCGGAAACCACTCGCCAGCAGGACGGCGCTAGCCAACAGGACGCCGTGCGCTAAGCAAACCTGCAACATGGTCGCCGACCCGCAAATCGTGCGCCTTTCAGCAGACCTTGAGGTCACGAAGCAAACATGCAACTGATTCTGTGGAGACACATTTCACTTTCCTGTTCTACCGATTCCTATGAAAGAGGGATCAACCATATTTTTTTACACTTTCACATTCAGTCACGCTACCCCTCTGCACAATACTTTCAGCAAAGTCTGTCTTGTCTAATCATCTTTTCGCGGATAGTCTTTGTTCCGAGAAAAAACACTTTGTCCTGTCTCGAAACATGCACTCTTTGTGAAAAGATACTTTCACATTCCATCACACTACCCTTCTGCACAGTACTTTTTTCGTAGTCTGTCTGCTCTAAGCGCGTTTTTCTTACTCCGCGAAAAAGGCCCTATAGCAGCTCTCACGAAACAAGTAGTTTTCGTGCTGAAACACTTTCCCGGCATTCAGCCACGCTACAGCTCTGCACAGTACTTTCAACGCCGTATAAAGAGAAACTTTCTGCTGAAAGCCCCGGGGAAACGTCACCCCTTATTTTGCACGTCTCCGTTCCTTCGTTCCAGAGCAGCTCGCACCTTCTACGAGCCTCCTATCTTTCGGTTCTCTCATTTTGGTGGGTTCGGCACGGGGCCGGCGATTCGATGCGCGCTGACCGGCTCGCACACACGGGACCTCAAAGAGCGCACGTGTGTGTGTGTGTGCGTTAAGGTTTCGCTAATCGCACGCGAAGGCTCGGGGTTTTCTACGGTTGGCGTCCCCCTTGGGGACCAATTCGTTTTCCCCTTCTTGAAGTGAAGCTCCGGCCTGGGGGGTCAGCGGTAGGAGGGAGGGAAAGTGCTCGCGACCGCGTTGGCACGGCTGCCGCCACTGCAAATGGAAAACTGCGTGTGGCTGTCACGCTTTCCGGCTGCCATTGAGCCCCGGCCTTAGTTCTCGATAGGTCCGCAGGGAGTCGCTGCCTGCCTAACACTTTCTTCCGCTCCAGTGGCGCAGTCAACCGCTCGCCACTTTTTTTTTTTCTTCTTCTGTTTTTGTATTTTTCGCGCCTCTTTTTGTTTCTCGTTCCCCTAAGTGGACGCAAAAGGAAGAGGAAGAGTAATGAGAGAAAGAAGCGATCTGTAGATAACAACAACAACAGATGCGATAATTGTCCTGGGCGTTACGTCACACAGTTCCAGCCTGTTTTATCACTGGACTATGTACGCGTATAGTGCTCAGTAGCCGCAGTAACAAAAAAAATGTTAGCCAGCTGTCGTTACGCATGCTGTTGTCGTACACACATGAATCGTTCAGCAATGTGAGACCGTGTGTACCACTATAGTATGAGTTTCGATTTCTTCTCGGCATTTTCCGGGGACAGAAGGTCTGCGTCTCAAAGCCTACTATACGCTGGAACTAGTTTCAACATTCTCCGAGTATAGCTCAGAAACAATGGCTTTCGTGAGGCAGAATAGCTAAATTTATGGGCGTTCCGACGATTACATTAGCGCCGCCTGGCGCTGAAGAGTACAAATTGTCGTGTTCTTCTTGTGAGCGGACTGGCAGAACGTTTACAGCTTTACAACCGACAACTAAGTCCTGACTTCATCTTTGTTGTGATGTACGCAACTATTATTAAGGCGATGGCTTTTCTTTGGCTTTTCCCTGCACATTGTGGTTTGTCAAGTTCCCGGCTGGTTGTAGCCAACTTGATACACTGCAGGTGTCACTAGGTGCTACTAAGCGCTGAATGAAAGTATGAGCGGATGCGCTTAAGCAACCTTTCTACGCTGACCAAGAATGCCCGTTCATTTCCTGTTCTGCATAAAAAAAAACGCTTTTTACATAAAACCTGCAAATGTATCGTCGGCTCACAAATTTGCATCTCCAAAACACCGACTTGTTAATGTAATGGTTGCATATATTTAACGCATTCTTTGATTTACTTTATTTTCTTTCATTTTGGCGCACAGTATGTGTTAGTGGGTGTGTGCCCATTCTGAGCCAGTCTTCCAGTATGGGCACGTCCCGCTACGATTGCTACAATAAACTCATCAATGCAAACTAAACCGGTGTTTATGTTCATTCAAATAGGCATCGCCAGTTAACAAAGCTTCGCTTCACATTGGTTCCAACATATGGTTTAGATATTGTCACGTACTTAGTAGTGATGGCGAAGAACACAGCAGCAAAACTGTGAATGATTAAACCAGATTTTTATTGGGTGAACTTGGGCCCGCAAATGCCAGTGACACTCAAAGCACAATGATAGCGGCGAACTCAGTCGGCGATCGTCGAAGTCTGATCTGCGGGCCAAGCCAAGCCAAGCGCGTCGGCTTTTATACATCAGTCGTCGAAAGTTGCAGTGTATTTGCTGGTGCCCGCGCGCCTTCCAGAAACTACTACACAATTCGCGTGGGGCATGCAATCAGATAATACAAGGTTCCTCGACAACAGACAACGGATAGAGCCATCGATAACGTTCGCGAGTGTTCCAATACCTGCAGGAGCGTCCCACACCGAGCGATAACATTTAACAATTTGTTATCCGGTGAAAGGCGGTCACCGGATACAGATAACGAAGTATGCGTGTCAATGTGTATCCAATATCTACAGGGCCGGAAGAATATCCGACGTGCGAATTAAGGCATGAGTATTTATGAAAAGTATCGGGAAAAACAATAAACGTATATATATATATATATATATATATATATATATATATATATATTGTCAAGGGGTGTACTGAACAGTTCAGATGGTAGCGTCTGTTCGTAATCGAAAAGGCAGGTGACGCAGAGCAGGAACAGCTGGTTGCACGAACGGCTCCCACTCGTGCTAAGCACTGGCGATCCGGCTGGCCTACTGGTTGCACTGCAGGCATTGAACAGTCGATCTGGCTGGCCTTGATGATGATGATGATGATGATCCTTCACTATGGCTCGCACCCACTGAGGGGGATAGGCCAAGAATCGGGCGGCAGTAGGTAGCTAAAAAAAAAAATCTTTTGGCTGGCCTTGTCCGTGTGCTCTTCTTCTTCATTACAATATATATATATATATATATATATATAGACGCGTCAAGATCCCGACGTGCTCCTGCGTGCCTGCCCTACCTATGTTCCGGTCGCCGCCTGCGCCCGGCCACTCCTACAGCTATGGCCACGCCTGCGCCGGCCGCTGGCACTATTGCTACCCCTACCGCCCCCACACCCACGACATCGGCTGTAGTGACATCGTGCACCATTACCCAGCACCTCCACCTCTTTGAAAGACGGAAGACGACCAGGACAGGCAGCACTCGCAGACCCGTTTATTCCGAAAGCGCGGCCCAGGCTCAAACACCAAGAAGAAGAAGAAGAACAGGGATGATGATGTCGATATACAAATGAGAAGGATGAAGTACGTTAAATGTGCTTACAATATATATATATATATATATATATATATATATATGTATATATTGTAAGCACATTTAACGTACTTCATCCTTCTCATATATATATATATATATATATATATATATATATATATATATATAATTTCAGCGAACACTTTCACTGTTCAGCCACTGGGGCCCAAATACGAGCCCTGCGTTGTTACATAAAATGAATTGCTGAGGGACGCTTACACCGCTATCTCTTGCAAAGATATTGTCACGGGAAACGGTATAACTGAAAATATATTTACAAAATATATACAGCGAGCTGTAGCACTGCCAAGATGGCGGAAGGACAATCTCTTCAATCGTCGTCTTCTTCACCGAAATGGTCAACGTCATCTTTGGCCCATTGCGCGCAGTGTCGTAACATTCCCCTCCGGCCGGAAAAGCGCCGACCCGGCGCCTAAGACATATAGTGAGCAAATAGTGGTGGGCGTGAGGTATGACTTGAGGCGGGCCACGTGCACGACGTCTGAGGAAGGAGAAGACGTGGTAGGATCGAGCGGGGCTATTTCGTAAGTGACATCTGTCACTGGTCGCAGGACGCGATAGGGGCCGGAGTATCTCGAAAGTAGTTTCTCAGAAAGGCCAACGCGCCGAGACGGGGACCAGACAAGGACAAGATCACCCGCACTGAAGCGGGCGTCCCGGTGGTGGGCGTCGTACAACAACTTCTGCCGTGACTGCGACGCAGAGAGGCGAATACGGGCAATGTGACGTGCCTTTCCTGCTGTAGCAATGGCGTCGCGCGCGTATTCAGTAGGCAGTGCGGCAGGGGTCGAAATCAGTGTGTCAAAACGGAGCGTTGGTTCTCGTCCGTATAGAAGATAGGAGGGAGAGTAGCCGGCGGTGTCATGGCGTGAGGAGTTATAGGCAAAGGTGACAAAAGGTAGCGCAGTGTCCCAGTCATGGTGACCAGAAGAAACATACATAGAGAGCATATCAGGGATAGTGCGATTCAGACGTTCAGTAAGACCATTCGTTTGGGGGTGGTACGCAGTCGTAAGTTTGTGTTTGGTGGCACAAGAACGAAGTAAGCCTTCAATGACTTTAGATAAGGAGTAGCGACCGTGGTCGGTGAGAAGCTGACGAGGAGCGCCGTGATGTAAAATTACGTCTTGCATCAAAAAGTCGGCGACGTCTGTAGCGCAACTGGTTGGGAGAGGTCTTGTGATAGCGTAACGGGTCGCATAATGCGTAGCAAAGGCAATTCATTTATTGCCAGCGCTGGAGAGAGGGAAGAGGCCGAGAAGGTCGAGGCCAACACGAAAAAATGGCTCGGCGGGTATGTCAATAGGCTGGAGGAGCCCAGCTTGAGGAAGAAATGGCCTTTTCCGGCGTTGGCACAAAGTACAGGCAGCGACATAACGTTGAACAGAACGGTAGAGACCAGGCCAGAAAAAGCGCCGCCGTACACGGTCATACGTCCTCAAAACACCAAGGTGGCCGGCTGTTGGGACATCATGCAGTTGCTCGAGTACGGTCGCCCGAAGGTGTGCGGGAACGACAAGTAGTAGTTCCTGTCCCTCGGGGTGCATGTTACGGCGATATAATGTGTCATTTACAATGACAAACAAGCGAAGTGACCGGTCCGACGAGCCAGACTGCAGGCCGTTGATGAGATCATTTAGAGACGTGTCCCGCCGTTGCTCGTCACCAGTGTGGCTGAAAGTGGAGAGCGAGAAAAGGCCAGGTGGTGTATCCTCCGTGGTAGCTTCGGGGTCATCAACGCGGTGCCGAGACAAGCAGTCGGCATCCTGGTGTAGTCGGCCAGACTTGTACACCACAGTGTACGTGAAGTCCTGGAGACGTAGAGCCCAGCGACCTAGACGCCCAGTGGGGTCCTTGAGGCTCGAAAGCCAGCACAGAGCGTGGTGGTCAGTGGTAACAGTAAAAGGCCGCCCGTATAAGTAGGGGCGAAATTTTCTAACTGCCCAAACAAGAGCGAGGTACTCGCGCTCGGTAATGGAATAATTGCGCTTGGCAGGGGAAAGAAGCCGGCTGGCGTACGCAATAACTTGATAACAACCACGTTGGCATTGGGCTAAAACAGCACCAATGCCATAGCCACTCGCGTCTGTGCGTACTTCAGTTGGAGCATTGGGATCAAAGTGGGCGAGAATCGGCGGGGTAGTGAGTAGCGTGAGAAGGTGTGAAAAGGCTGTGGCTTGAGCAGAACCCCACGAAAACGGAGCCTTTTTCCTGAGAAGATCTGTTAGTGGGCGGGCTATGTCTGCAAAATTTCTGACAAATCGGCGGAAATACGAGCACAAGCCCACAAAGCTCCGAACACCTTGGCACAAGTTGGTACAGGGAACTCGATGACAGCATGAACCTTGGCCGGGTCGGGACGGACGCCAGTTGAATGGAAAAAAAAAATTATGGGGTTTTACGTGCCAAAACCAGTTCTGATTATGAGGCACGCCGTAGTGGGGGACTCCGGAAATTTGGACCACCTGGGGTTCTTTAACGTGCACCTAAATCTAAGTACACGGGTGTTTTCGCATTTCGCCCCCATCGAAATGCGGCCGCCGTGGCCGGGATTCGATCCCGCGACCTCGTGTAATTTGGTGGTGACCGAAGTGGAATTTCGAAGAATTAAGTTGTAGCCTAGCCGCACGAAACACCGACAGGAGGGATGAAAGACGTGTGAGGTGTGTAGCAAATGTCGGGGAGAACATGATCACGTCGTCCAGGTAGCACAGGCAGATAGACCATTTAAAGCTGCGCAACAGCGTGACCATCATTCGCTTGAATGTGACCGGGGCATTGCACAAGCCAAATGGCATAACTTTAAACTGACAGAGGCCGTCAGCTGTAACAAATGCTGTCTTTTCACGCCTCTGTCGTCCACGGCGATCTGCCAGTAACCAGAGCGCAGGTCGATGAATGAAAAATAGGTCGCGCCGTGAAAGCAATCCAGGGCGTCATCAATTCGTGGAAGAGGATATACATCCTTCTTGGTGATCTTATTGAGATGCCGATAATCAACGCAAAATCGCCAACTGTTGTCTTTCTTTTTAACTAAGACAACAGGGGAAGCCAATGGATGCGCGGACGGCTCAATAATGCCTTTTGAAAGCATCTTGTCAACCTCTTGTTGAATAACTTGGCGCTCGGATGGTGACACGTGATAAGGTCGCCGGTGAATCGGAGGCGCATCGCCAGTATGTATGCGATGTTTGACGAGAGAGGTTTGACCTAAGGAACGGCCGTCAAAGTCGAAGATGTCGGAGTATGTGGTGACGAGCAAATTGCGGAGGTCGTCTACTTGGGAGGGCAGAAGGTCCGGGGCAATCGTCTTTGTGATAGCGCTCTGTACCGACGGAGAAGTGGGCGCGTCGGCGGACAAAATTGCTGACGTAGGATCAGGTGACAGTGATGAAGTCTGGCACTCATCTGGTGGTGACAGGGTGGCCAAAACTATGCCTTGGAGAAGAACTTGAGGACAGAGTCCGAAGTTCAAGAGGGGCAGGCAAGTCTGGTTGGTCGCAACAGTCACAACACTGTGGGGAAAGGAAATGTGCGACAAAAGGACACTGGTAGACGGAGTAACCACATAGTCACCATCTGGTACACTGGGGCAAGGCACAGCGACAATACAGGTTAGTGCTTGGGGCGGCAAACAAACAAATTCGGCACAAGAGAGCTGGCTCTGGACTACGTCAGGAGCGTCTAGTGAAGCGGGGTAGTCAAGTTCAACGACACCGGCCGAGCAGTCAATTACAGCGGAGTGGTCAGTCAAGAAATAGAGTCCAAGGATTACGTCATGAGGGAAGTGGCGAAGAACATGAAACAACACGGAAGTGTGGCGGCCAGTGACGCTCACGCGTGCGGTGCACATTCAAGCACGGCCGGAGTTCCGCCGTCAGCGACACGCACAACGCGGGACTCTGGAGGTGTTAGCACTTTGTGTAAGCGTTCACGGAGATCAGCGCTCATGATACAAATATGTGCACCGGTGTCGATAAGGGCAGTAACGGGTAGGCCGTCCTCTTCTACGGCAAGTTGGTTCTCGTGCGTGGGCAAGGTTAAAAGCAGCTTTGCAGGTCGTGGGTATAATGCAGCGTCACCTCCGGTAGCTGCATTGCTCAGTTTTCCTGGGAAGAGCGGCCAGAGGGGTGCGGCGATGAATAGCGGCGGGGCAGAGGGCACCGGGAACGACGATCGTACGGAGAAGGTGAACGGCTGGAGCTGCGGGTTGGTACAGGAGCGTCTCGGAGCGGTGAGTTGTTACGAGCGGGAAACTGCAGGGGCCGGTTGTCGTCGCGGCGAATGTCAAAAATTGAGCGAGGAGAGGAAGGTTGGTGATACCGGCAGTGACGGGAAATATGTCCAATGCCGTGGCAATGAAAAGATATGGGCTTATCGTCCTGAGTTCTCCACTGGGCCGGATCACGATCGCAGCGCAACGTTGCTGTATTTCTGTAAGGCGGAAGAACAGAACTGACCCGAGGGTGACGCAGGGATGCAACAGGCTGGAGTTCTGCGTTAGCCAGCTCTTCCCTCACGACGGTTTGAATTAAACAGACTGTCGGTCGGGAATCATCAGAAGGGCGTACGAAATAGCAAGGTGGAGACGCCGCCTCACTTTCACGACGCACGATGCGGACGACTCCGTGGGAGACTCCGAACGACTCCGTGGGTAGACTTTAGCAATCTCCGACTACCTGCGTTTCAATAGACACAATAAATTTAGCTAATATGTAGTTTCCTTAAGTCGTTTTTTAAGCTCACTGTTAGTGCAAATCTATATTTAAGCGTCTGGTGATGGTACAGCTGGTGCGTTCCATCCCGCCTGGGGATTATTCAACTCTGAGGCAAAAACTCCTTCGAGCGATGTTACGAGAAAAATGCCGCAATGCCGCCAACGAGATCTCAGCAAAAGCTTCTTTCTCTCTCTCTCTTCCCCGTACGTTTGCAGAACAGCTGTATCAGGCACCACGCAGCTGTGAATCTTGTGAACTATTAATATGTAGAAAAAAAAAACAATGAGGCGTTGTCGTTCCATTTTATTCTCACCGCCATGTTCGCTTCAGAAAAGCGCTACTCAGGTTATTAGAAAAGAAAACTTCCTCAGCACGCCATCGGCAGCGCTGCTTCCTTCTGCATTTTTCTTAAAAAGACACATCCTGTGCACTTTCTCCTCAGTCCTGGAGTCATGCGCGAGAGAATGCAGCTCAACTCCGAAGGCTTGCTCTCAGTTCTTCGAGCACCGATAAAACAAACGAAGCAGGCTCTCCTGGCTTGAGCCTCAGCCTTCTCTAGTGCATCACTTATCACGCAATCGTGCCGGCGTTATTTATATTACCCTTCAGCTGGCAGTGCTCCTGTGACGTCGACAGCACACCTCACGTCGACACCCTCCCTCCATCGTCCCCTGCTGCCGCAAACAACGCGCTCATGCCAACCCGCTGCAAGAGCTCGTGCGTTCATTAGGCTTTCGTAGGCGTGAGGGGGGTGGGAGTCTAAACCTGGCTCCCACCAATGTCACGCACAACGCCAGCAGTAGTTTCGAACCCTGCGTGTCTAGGATGGAGTTCGTGGTCACGGAAACGAGAATTCCCTGGGAGGCTGCGCATCTGGACGGTGGGGGCGCGCTGAGCTTCCGGGTGACGGGGTAAGTCATGTGGCGTGAAGGATAAAGGCGCGGGGAACTCGGATAACTCCACGCGCTTTCACAACCACCGTAAAGCTAGGGGGCGTACAAATACAGACCATCAAGTGTAAAGCGACCAGAACTCCGACAAGAATGGGAGCGCCCTGTCCTGTCTTTGTTCATTCTTAGTGTTCCGTCACTGTTGGCGCTTCATCTTTTGAAAGCTATGCACTAATTAACCCCACAACGTGTTTTACTGCAACTCCTCTCGTGTGGAGTCGGCTGAAAAAATAGCCGCAGTTTCGCCCGAAAGGCGAAGCATCGATTGCGATAGCAAATTAGTAGACAGCTATACGAAGTACGGATGGTAGTAGTTTTATCGGCCGTCTAAACTTGGGAACATTCGCTTGCTAGCTAAATTAGCAAGCACGATGTCAGCGCGTGCAGGCAAGCATGCCGACACTCGCTGTAAAAACGCTGGCGTTTGATGATTGTTGGTAAGGCGAAATCAAAACGCGCCAAGCGTCTCAACGCGCTCGCTTGCACGCGAGGTGCTCATAACTCGCAGGACCACTCTGCGGCGTTCAAGTGGACATTAATGCTTTCGCATTCTCAACTCATAACAAGTGCTTAGGTTTCCTCGGATTTTCGCACTCCCATGATGGCGGTTACTCGCGTCTCGGAGTCCTGGGAAATCCCAGAGCATGTGACGGATAGTGGGTGGGGGTCCGTCTTGGCAGGGTCCGTCTTGGCATAAGAAATGAGGAAAAAGGTAGAAAGCAAAAAAAAAAAACAATTTAACGTAGCTTGCACTGGAGTCGCAATGCTAAAGAGACCAGGGCGAAGTCCCACAGGGTTTGTAATGTGGCGTTGGCCACCGATGACGGAGCTGATGGGCACCCAGCTGGTCCTGGCTTTCGGGCTTGGCTAAGCACTACCACATCATCCCCAGTATTTACGGAATTTATTAATTACTTATTGATAATTCATTAGCTATTGATGGGCTGTCGATTGGCTATCGATGACTGGCTAAGCCTAAGTAGTCCCAACCATGCTTAGCTAGACTAAGTAGGATCAGCTTGGCTAGTTCACAGGAGCATGGCCGCGATGTTGTAGCGAGGCATTATGACTTATTCTACTCTATATCATCTTATCATCCACCGCTCAAGGCCGGCTGATGCCGTTGATAACGCGAGTGGACCGTCGCTCCGACCACTGACAAAGCGCGATAAGCGCGAAAAGGCGTTATTACCTACAAAATACCGGCCCATGTGCCATTGCGCTTGAACCCTTTCTGCACTGCCACCAGGATCGGCCCACATTTTTTGTACCCGACGGACGGACTAACAGCCGGCTTATAAAGCGGCGCTGTTAAAAAGAAAGAAAAAAGAACGACGTGGGCACACCCTCGCACATCGTTCAATCAGCTTTGAAGCGAAAGTCGGGCTGTGTTCTGCCTTCTTTTGCTGGCGTATGACTATTGTGCTCACAAACACCATAGTGTTCCTGCTGAGCAGAGAGAGATACAGGGAAATGAAAGAAAGTCAGGTTAACCACAGGATATATCCGGTTCGCTTCCCTGTACCAGGGAAGGGAGAAAGGTGTGCGAAAGATGAGACAATAAAGAAAGAAGGAAAGAAAAAAGAGCCGCAGTTTCGTCCGAAAGCATCGATTGCGATAGAAAATTATTAAGGATAGTAGTTTTATCGTCGTATACACTTGGAAATATTCGCTTCTTTGGAAATTAAGAAGCATGGTGTCAGCGCGCACAGGCAAACATGAAGACATCACACTCGATGACCGCGGACCTTCGCTGTCAAAATGCTGGCGTCCGGAAGCGCGGCAGCAGCAGCGAGCGAAGGGACGTTCGTGCTGTGTATCGCTTCAACGTAAACTGAGAGCCGAGAACACCGCACGCGTAAGAGTATGAGCCGCCTGCAGATTACTTTCAAGATAAGGTGCATGCGACGGCGCGTGGCTGTGCAAAGTACGCAGTTGGTACCAGAGTCAAACGCCTCACGGAACCTCACGGTGACGCCGACGGTGACGCTGACGGCATAAATCCACCTGGAGTGTCCATAAAACACGCACGCACGCGCACACTCAAAGACGCACACGCACGTACACACCCTGCCGACATGCTGACCAGCGCGCGGCATCCGCCTTTCGATGGGGACAAAATTACAAACGCGCTCGTGCACTTATATTTTATTTAGGCGCAGTTAAAGAACTCAAGGCGGTCAAAATTATTCCGTATAGTGCCCGGCTAAACGACGTGCCTCATAATCAGATCGTATACATTTGGCATGTAAGACCGCAGCATTGCTTAATAATTTTATGGGGCTGCTTCATCGTTCCTTGTTTTGGCATGCCGCTTTTGGATACAAGACTAAGTTTCAAAGACGCAGGTGCGCCAGTCGGTCTATTCTATGCACTCTATTGAGACACTGCGGCGTGCTTCAACTATGTACTCGATATATCCGTGAACAAGGCACTCGTTTATTTGTTTTTGTCATTTTTTTGTAGGTTTGACCGGTTTTTTTTTACAAGACGCCGGTCCTCCGACGATGCCTTACGAGAATATAAGGAGGGAAATAAAGGCTAGGGGCTCGAGGCTCAAACCGCAGAAAGCGGAGGGCTTCGACAGCGGAAACACACTCATGGTCGGTTGACTTTTGAGCTGCTTCCTGGCGTGGAAACAGGCGACGGATAGAGCGACGACGGAAGAGGAACGACAAAAGAAAAAAAAAAGAGAAAGCAAAAAAAAAAAGAGAGAAGCACCCAAGGCAAGAGCAGCCAAGACATCCGAAAGCGGTTTTACTTTTCATAACCCGACTCCTAGCGGTGAGGAATTCCTTAAAGGAAAGCCCGTCGCAAGCAACGCCCCCTATCCATATACTAAACATAGACGTGTCCACAAAAACAAAAAAGAAAGACAGAAATTGGTGAAGCCTAGGCTTTGAGGGGGGGCGAGCGAAAAGTTCTTTTTGGATGGAGGAACTCGAAAAACGAAGAGCTACTGCCACCTGCAGCTTATTTATTTTATGCTTCTCACGTTTCTCTTACTTCTGTGTTGCAAAAGAGAAGCGACCGCGCGCTATATTGGAATGGGCGTTGAAACGGAACAGTATGGGTCGAGAGCGGCAGAAGAGCTAGAAAGAGGAAAGGCAGCGCAGAGAGCGAAACAGCGATGGGCATATTGAAAGACAGAAATATATGGGATGCGCTCGTCGCTCACAGGAAACGAATGTGGGTTCTCTGTCCGTACAGGTACGTTTTCGTGCAGGGGGGTCAGTGCTATGTCTCAGCAACATTAAAAAAAAAGGAAATGAGATAGATGTAAGAAAGTGTGATACTTGGAACGTTCTTTCCTGGGTGTACTGCAGATGATGAATTTTTAAGCGGAGATGCAGCTCCCTCTGCACCTGAGTTTGTCGGTTGCTTAAATCCTTAACGCCGCTATGTGAAATTCCGTAATAATCGTGTTTCACGATGCAGACGGCGCCTCTCTACGCAGAAGCTGATGTCTTCCCCGACTTTAACTTTTATGAGCAAACAGTGTCCATTCTTGCCGTTTCATTGATGAATCCATTTCCATATTCACGGAGATATAGCCTAACTAAATCAGTGAATCCGTGTTTGATCTAACGGCGTGGTCTTTATTCGCTGCATGAAGATGCGAAAATCAACCCATCGTCATGACTAGGCGATGCTGATGTTTATTGATGAGGATGTTTATTGGCATCACCTTTTCACATGGGGCGGGGACAAACAGCCACCCAGCTTGCTTGATTGATACAGGCTGTACTACATCTATTGCTATCTAGCCTTTTGCCTATCTCATCTCGATCTAAACTTTCGTATTTAAAAACTCTATCACTATAGTGTACCATTACCTACGCTTAGAATGACTCCGGTTTATATCGATACTCTCATCGTCTTTTATCTCGACTGCTTTCTTTTCTTTCTTTCCGGTATGACTCCGGTCTTTCTTTCTTCCTTTCTTCCATTTTATTATTTATTTAAGTATTTATTTATTTATTTATTGTGCACACAAATGCTCTTGCTCCGGTATGTTTCTGCCGTCAGACAGCCAGCTCGGGCCTCAAGTAGCAAGGCACTCCCCTTTGCGGTATCATACAGAATTTCCCTCCCGATTTATTTCTTGGCGTTTTCGTAAATCTGCATGGTCTTTTTTTTGTTTCAATCCTCTGTGTCTAATTTAGCGTGTCTGTTTTACTCACTTTATTATTACTCTTTTGATTCCTGGTTGTATATTTACACTTTCAATTACTCTGTACTTGGGCACTAACTTTCTTGACCTCTTCATCCATTCCCGGGTGCATCGGACAGATCGTGCAGCGGACACCGTCACCAATGGCAGGAATTTCGTTTTTGTCCAGTAAAGCAAGCAATGCACAGCCAAAAAAAATTCCACCTCCATTCCACCCTGTGAAACGTGCCCTTTCCGTTAATTCTTCGACGCTGATGTGCACATTCGCGGCGTCCACAAGCTTGCGCGTAACCCGCGTTCACGAAGTGAAACGTCACTGTAATTTTTAGAGCGCAACTCCGCGCCCGTTCTTGCGGCAACCGTCGGCGTCGGCGTAACCGAACAAACGATGAAAGAGCGAACGAGGAGCGCAGCGGGGGAAGAAAGATGGCGACAGCGAAGAGAGCGCGAGGATGAAAGCAGAGGAAAACAGTTAGGCGAAAGTGTGAGAAGAAAAGCGCAGTACCGCGCAAGACGGGCTCTGCGGCGACGATGACTACGAGATGGCGCCAGCGTAGTGCGCGTCGTCTGGGAGGTCTGTCTGCGGCGGCTGCCGTCAGCCGCGGCCACGCGCGGCACCCACGCGCTGCCCCTCGCGATCTCCCGATTAGGGAGGCAGTCGAGCCATACTTCGCTCCTAGCCGCATGATGAGGCAGATTGTCAGCGCCAGCCAATATATCGCGAAATGAAAACACAGGAGCTGCGCTGAAATTTCGCGTTAGGGAGTATTGTAATCGTCGGTGAAGTTTTTGAACAGTGTTTTCCCTAATGTCGATTACGATACCAGCACACACTGTGCGACAGATGCAACGGGCAGAGGGCCCATACACCTAGGACATAGATCGATCGTGTGCACACGTTTATTGCTCGTGCACGCAAGTGTGCGGGAGTGCAGCATATATCCTCATTCTAGTGGGCCATCGACCTGGCGAAAGTGCGTTATTGACCTAAGTCAATTTCTGAAACTAAAATGCGCCACGAAATTTGTAAAGTAGGACTTACACACGCAGGGCAGACATGATAGCATTGGATTGTAATTTGAATATACGAGAAAACATAATCATGTTATACGCAGAAACTCAAAAAAGCTTTTTCCAATTGCCGTTTCTTTTTCGTTGAGCATAGGCCCAAAGCTTCCGACCAACTAGAGGCTAACAAGTTTCGCTGTAAACGGGGCTGGGCGCAGAGCGCTTTCAGCGTTGTTTGTTGCTTCTTATGCGGTCAGAATGTCGTGAAATATTTTTCTGAACTTTAGTCTTCATGCACTATGCTATTCGCGAGAACTAAGTGCGTGCTTACGACCAGAAGGCGCTTAAAAGAGATATTAAACGTGATCATAACTTGAGAGCACACCCAGTCAAAGTGAACTGAATCTCTGTATAGCTTAAATTTCCACCGCCCTCTGTGTCAGTCGACTCATTCCTGCACTTGCGAATTTCCTAAGTTCACCACTCCTGATATTTCTTTTTCTCCATCCTCGACAGTGCTTTCCTTCCCTTGGCACCTACTCTGTAAGTCTTCCAGACCTCCGGTTATCTGCCTTACGCGTGACATGCCTGTCTAACTTCATCTCTTCCTCCTAATCTCAAGCATAATGTCGGCTAAGCATTCCTCCTTGCCCCCCCTTCCCCCCCCCCCCCCCCTCATCCCGCGACTCCCGATCCCCTAACGTTACACCTGACTTCTTTCTTGCCAACTCTCGTTGCGCAATGCTTAACTTAAGATACATGAGCTTCTTAAGATACAGTGAAAGTATCTTAGACAAAAAGGAAGAAGCAATACATGTATACGTGAGCTATTCAAGATAGCCTGCGTGCAATTTTGAGGTACATATTCAGATGTCCTTTTCACTGCAAATATTTTATATAATAGCGACTTGTTTCCCTTGCGAGAAATGGCAGAACGTGCCCTAACTGAAATTAGATTTTCACCCTTCTATCCATTCAGGTACTATGTGCCAAATTGTGCACGCAAATGTATTGCATCAAAACCAAAAGCAGTGATTATAATTAAAATATTTAATGTATATCGCGAAAATCTTGAAGCACTTCTGATTAGACCTGTGCTACAAGTTTGAATAACAATTGGAAAAGTGGTTTAGTGAAATGAGTTGGAAGTTAGGCGACTGGATGTTTGCCTTCGCAGTGTCAATTTGCCTTCACGAAGCGGGTTCACGTCTTTCATTGTTTTCACAATGTTATACGTCAGGCATATTTTTCAAGTGCCTGTAAAAGTGCTTTCCGTGTATGCTAGACAGAAAAAAGTTCAGATTCCCATACCTGACGTCACTATAAAGAGTTCGAGTGGAGCCCACATTGAGCAAACTTGAGAAAGCTCTGTGAAGAATTGAATATTGTTAACTTGTTCTTCAGTTGTACGGCTTTCATAATTTCGAACGTACAAGAAACGTGATCAAACAAAACGCTAAATGAACAGAATTACTTGGCGTTTGATGGGCCTGAACACGTACACCGTCTCTGCAATTATTATAATTAACTACAGACACGCGAATTCACGTAAGTGAGCTTTGAATAGTCTAAATAACAATAGTAAAAGAAAGAATGTAATACAGAAACCTCGCACGTTGTGTCGGCTTCCTAAAGGAGAATGCACCATTCTTAAGTATTTGCTCAAAGCATGTAGACATGCGTTAAAGGAACGGAGGACCATCCGGTTGTAGCAAACAGCAAAATAAACTAAGAGAGAGAGCGAGAGAAGACGCTGACCTTTCCCGCAGAGATCGCGCGATTTCGCTATAATCCCGCAGCTTGGCAAGGCAGTATCTTCTCAGCATTCGGGCGAGGACCTCTGATGGAATGGTCGCAACGTTCGGGCTACAACGTGGCTCCCGTTGCTTCAAGGTTTCTTCTGGGAGACGTCCGATCTTGAGTATACCCTTATCGCTAGGGAAGAAGTGTCCACGTCGAATAAAATGTAAGTCTACGCAGAAACGGCGTCCCTTTGATGCGAAGAACTGGATATATAGGAACAACAAAAAAAAGTTGTAGAAATGGCGAGGCTGTATTATAGCGGTAGACCGATCAAAAACGCCAATTCGAGGAGTCGGCAAAAAAAAAAAAAAATTCGCCGTTGGGAATCGCCTTTCAAAGCGATCGTCGGCTTCCGAGTTTTTCACGCACAAGAAAAAAAAAAAGAAAGCTGTACGGGTGCCGATTTGCGCTGAAAAACAAGTTGAATGAATCGTGCGCAATGGCCACAAAAGCTGCAGGAAGAGACCGAGTTTTGTCAGTACTTGGTATATTGACACGTGAAAGTGAAAATGAAAGAGGATCTCCGAACGCGAAAGGCGGCTACATAAAGCCAGCTTTTATGCCTATTGATGAGTCGCCACGGATGGCAGATGTCTGTGTAGAGGCAGCATCAAATTTCGCGTGCTCGAGCGCCCTACGATTCGTTGCGTTCCTTGATATTGGCGAAGCGAGGCCCCGTCTTTGATGACTTCTCGACTTGCTGTTTGCGATAATCTGTTTCCTCGCTCCAGTTTCTTTCTTTTTCTCTCTGTTTGTGTGCTTTTGTATTGGTTAAGAGAGGTAAATTCGGAGAGGGAGCGATACTGCCTGTCAGAGAGGGCTCCTCATAGCGGTGTATATCTAGCTCCTTTCTAATTACGTCCCTGCTAATTTTTTTCCCAGACGTTTTCGCATCGTTCGTTCCACTCAGCACGAAAAGGAAATGTCGTACGGGTGCAACAGAGTCTGCGAAGTCGCCACCTGTGCCGCGAAGGCGTGAAAACCCGAAACCGGCTACGAGATACCGTGAGAGGAAGGAGTGATCCCAGTCTCGCCACCAAAACTCTGCCGACTTGTTTGAGGAATCGCACCGCCCAAGCCAGTCGCCCGCCTCCATCGTAAGCACGAGCGTATTTACACACAAACGCACACACGTACACACGCAGTACTTCTGTCTTTTTGTCATTCTCGGAAAGTTCGCGTTTCCTTTTTTTTTTCTCTTTTGCCACGCACGGCTCTGAGTGGAGAAGGGAGCTCGACGTGCGGCCATCTCAACGTCGAAGCGAAAGACGAGCGGGCGTGGAGGCGCGGTATTAAAAACTATGCGAGTCGCAGGGTGCGCAAATTGATTTCGAAGTGGTTCCCGCTCATATGCATAATCTCATGCATTCACTTCTCCAAAGCAGCAGCCGCGCTATCCTCACGCCACTGGGGCGGCTTTGCATCGGGATTTTAGTTTTCTTTTACGTTATCTCTCTCGGTCTCTCTTATTTTTTTTTTCAGGTTCACCAGCACGACAGCTGTTTGATCGCCGCTTTTGTGCGGGCCGGCACCGCAGCGCTATTAAGGTGAGGTTCTCCACGAGCACGCCTCTCGCTTCTTTCTCATTCGCGAACTCATGATTTTATCGCAACAATTTTTCTTGTCCTCTTCTTCTTCTTCGTCTAAGCATCGAGAAAGCGAAAGCTCCGACTGGCGGCGAGAGAAGCGAGAGCACAGCTGATGACTCAGCGTCTAGCACCGGAGCACCGGATAAGTCAGCAGTAATGCGCTATTCCGAGTCGCCTTGCGCCGTCGGTACGAATGCAGCCACCACGTACGCCTGGCATTTGCCGCTTAACATCGTTTTTGGTAGGTGATCCTCATGGCTATAGGGCGCGAAGGCTCTTGGAAAATTCCAAGGTAGCTTTCTTGCAAAATATTAACAATAATTTTTAAAAAATGTTAGCATGCTTAAGCTGCTCCTGTGACTCTGAAGCGATTTGTTGCGATATCTGCATTTCCTTAGTGTACACCGAACCACCTTCTCAAGAACATTTTTTTTTGATGCACACAACACCGTCTTGGTATTGTCCCCTGTGACCTGCGGTATTCATGTAAAGACCCCGGTGCTCTTGAGTGTTCAGGGCCGGTGAAGAAACCCTGCACAATTAATTTAAGCGTGAATGTAGCGGTTATGGTGCCCGGTTTCCAATCTCATAGTGCCGCTGAGGCAGGAGTAGCATACTTGTTGAACACATGAATTGCTTCCTGCTACAGTCAGATGGATGATATTTGATGATGACGATGAGGATGGTGATGATTTATTGGCATCCCCTTAGAAACGGGTTGGTGACAAATAGTCACCTTCCCTGCTTGAGTTGCTCAGGTATGATATACGTGCTTTTCATTCTAGCTTTTTCGTATAACTCTCCTTAATCTTTTTTCTCTTCCTCAAGACATATCTATCTACCTTGTACCGCTACCTATGCCTGTGACGTATCCGGTGGTATCAATCTCTTCCGAGCTTTTTTTTTCCACCAATACTCTAAACGACTACTGCTTATCTCGACTGCTGACTGGTTGATGCTTCCGTCCAGTTTAAATCCAAGCGCTTCTGGAAAGCGTAGGTTACCTACGGGTTTCACTGGGTGAATCCCTTCGCATTCCATTAGGATGTGCTGAGACGTCTCCGGATTTCTGCTGCAGCATACGAATGCCTCATCTAGTTGCGAATATTTGCTTCGGTATGCTCTTTTCCTTAGGCAACCAGCTCGAGCCTGAAATAGCAAGGCACTACCCTTTTTGTTATCGTACTGATTTTCCCTTCTAATTTCTTTCTTCTCATTCTTGTAGATCTTCATAATCTTTTTTGTTTCCATTCTTTGAATCCATTCACTGTCTCTATTTCTCTCACTTTCTCTCTGATGACTGCTGGTTGTCTATTTACAGTTTTCAATTATCCTGTACTTGGTTGAAAACTTTCTTGACCTCTTCCTCCATTCTGTGTCCACGCTTTTCAGGCACAGGTACTTGCGCACTTTAGCCGCCCGTTTATTTTTATCCATGTTCCTGAGTCTTTCTTCAAAACTAATTGTGCTCCGTGCTTCTGTGACTTCAAAAGAGGTCCAACCCATGTCACTCCTGCACTGCAATTTCATTTATACGCCTGGTTCCACCTTGCGGGTTTCCGCAGAACTAATTTGCGATATTCTGTGTCCACGCGCTTCCAGTTGTCCATCAATTCGGCCTTGCTCTGCGATCAGGAGTTCTGGCTAGCTCTGATGCTAGAGTGACCACTCCGGGAAGACGTTGGCCCCGGGTTCAAACCCTCAGACTAGAACAATTTTTAACTTCGAAGTTTGCTTTCTCGGAAACCCGTACGCGTTTCTTTTGTAGCTTCGTGCTCCAGTAGGGTGGATGGCATACTCGGGGTGTGCCACTGATGGCTCTCAGTGGCACACCCCGAATTTTCACTGGCATACCCCGCGGCGGTTGCACGCAATGACATAGGTAAATACCGCTTTAGCGGCCGCATACGAATGAATGACACGTCCTTACTGTGAATTTTATTATTGTAAAATATTCGTTTCGAGGTTATAGTAATGTTCTTGTTCATGGCTGGGTGACGCATACGCAGAGCGTGCCCATGTGGCACGTACTTCTCTCGTCGCCGACAGCCGTGGCACTGGCACAACGCCGAAGACGCACTGCGAAGCGTCAAACCTTATGTCACATGCACCCGCCCTAGTGACACAAGCCAAGTACTGACGAGAAAAAAAAAAACACTTCGCCATTACGGACTCCGCATCGACCAGCTACGATCCCATTTGGACAGAAGCTTAAGCGGTTGTTAATCAGAGCAAAACGTGTCATACTTCCTGTAGTATACCTAGGTAAATGCACATTTAGAAGCAATATTTCGCGGCAGTAACTCCGCAGGTTTATCTCTGGGGACATCTGGGTCGGGCAAATATGAGAAAGAAGCTGTCGTCCTTGCATCCTATTGCAGCGCTCAGCGCTTCTTTCCCGTCTCTCAGCGACCTGAAATTAATCCTTTCATGCGCGTCAACCAATTCCATTTACTAATCCTGAAGATTTCCAAGCCTGATCACACCGCCTAATTCTTTGGCGTTATAGAAAGCGTTTTTTTTCTTCAATAATTCAAAGAAGGTGCCCCATTTTGTTGGTTCTATTTTTTAAAACGTCCGGGAACGGGTCGCAATCTTCATAAATTGTCTTCATTGCAACAACTGCACCTGACCACAGCGTTTGCCGTTGCCAATTGCGCGCCTGGCCGTCATGAAAGTCATTCGCGTAACTGTTGCTGTGCCCGCTACGAGTCAGACTAAACACGAATCTGACGATACCGATTTTGCCTTGAGAATTACTGTGACACGATTGGGGCCAACAGAATCCTCCATACGGAAACAAATTCAAATGGAGCACAGGCTGCAGCTGAAATAGTTATGAACACTGAAAGTTAGGCATAATTCACATTTCGGTTTTACCTGAAGTTAATCATAAAGTGGCTGGCTTGCCTTAACCCAGACGTTTTGCGTACGTCTAAGTTATGCCGTAGGTCTATTGCGTGAAAGCGCTGACGCGTTAAGTCTGTCGAACCAGAGAAAGATTGGTTTTGGTCGATTGGGCAATTAAGCAGGAAGCAAGGCCAATCCGGGGGGAGGGGGGGGGGGAGCGAAAAGCCGGAAACGGAGCGTACCGGTTGTAACCAGCGGCTTTGCGCACACAAACCTTTGTCGCCCAGTGGAGGCCCCGCTGGTTGGCCCTCCTACAGTACCATCCTAGCACCACTTCCGCGTCAGCAATTTCAGTACACGTGCTATACATTTGCGCTTAATGCGCGCACCTAACACGCAAGGTACAAACGTATTTGGCACGACTATAAGAAAAGCGAGATAGGAAGGCTAAGCCTAAAATCAGCAAGGTGCGGGGACGCAGCTTGCGACCAGCGACGGTGCCGATCGCGGAAGGAACAATCACGGCGCATGACACACACGACTTGAATCGAATTTCCTGCGCGTAACTAGCTGACAAGTTCGCGCCGGCCGCGCACCCGCGGACGAAAGCAAAGCGCGCGGAAAGCGAATCGAGGCAAAAAGAAGTTTCCGACGGGGGAAGGCCGCTAATGAAATCGCCGGCGTGCCGAGGAAACACCAGTCGTCCGGAGAGTCCGCCGGGTGCTCTCTTTCCTAGGGGAGTGGCCGTCTTCCGTTTCTCTACTGGCTACGAGTAGCAGAGTTAGGTATAAAGAATCCGTTGGCATCGTAAATTGTGGAATTCCACAAGGTGGAGGCAGTATCATGAAAGGACAAAATTGCCATCCACCCGAATGAGGCACGGAGCTACGAAGGGAAACCCATACGGGTTTTTCAGAAAGAACGCCTCGCAGTTGAGGAAAAATCCCGCACCAGGATGAATTTTTTCTCAACTGCGAAGCGTAACTTTTCTGAGAAACTGGGGGGGGGGGGGGGGGGGGTTCCTTTGTATAGCTTCGTGCTGCATTCGGGTGGATGACAGTTTCTGCCTTTCAGGGAATTCGTTACGTAGGCGTGTGGGAATGTAGACACATCGCGGTAACAGAATAAAAACGATAGAAAAAGAGTGCCGGCTAAATGTCCTTTCCGGGTTCTTACGTCTACAGTTGTGCACGCCAAGGTAACGCCTTAAATGTAGAAGTGCTGGTGAAAATGATGATGTTTGGTTCGGGTTGCATATCTTAGGCAACCTAATTGATTGGTCGTCTGGCACAAATGTGACAACTATGCTCGAAATACCTTAGAAAGGAAAGTTTGAAGATCCTGTTCATTGTCGGCAACAGTGTATGATTATATTGGTAGCAGGTAAACTTATTTAATAGCTTTTTCAAAGGAATGTCTTACGTTAGGAAATTAAGTTAGTATACTTTACGGGAAATAGTCGCTTTTTTCCGGGGAAAAACTGGCTTGTGAGTAAGTGGCCTCCCCCTACGAGGGAGCGGTCTAGCCATTACGCATTCTCAGGGGTGCGCATATCAGTGGCGAAATCAAGAACATTACGGGATCGTGCAGCTGATTGTGATTCCCTAAGCAAAAAAAAACGAAATATCCAGAATATCAAGCTTGCGAAGCGGCCCTGCCTTAAATGGACACTGAAGAGGAAAATACATGAGCTCTAATAATAAATCACCCGCCTCAATAACAAAGGAGCCACGTCTTATACCACGAGAATAGGCTGAACCATAACATTGAAAGGCGTTTCCACCATTGTTTTCCATATAACACGTTTTTATCGAGTTGCGATGTGGAGTCCACATTTCTCGAATCGAAAGCACAACTGAAACATTCTAAATTCATTATCTGTTCTTTTGCGATGTGCTTTTGCTTGGTGCTAAAATGCAAATAATTTCTTGAAAATAAATTTTGAACGAATATAATCAAGTAGTACTTCTGGTCAAGGCAAGGCGAACACTTTCTGCTCAGCCCACCGCATCCACTTATATTATCGCAACTATCTTCGCTCACCAGCACCAAGGTCTTTGGATTTGCTCTGGATTCACCACTAGGTGGCCGAATAGGACGGACGCTTGTCACAGCAGCTCCGACGAGTACGATACCTTTTACCGTTGCTCCGGCCCTAGTACCTCACCGCCGGTGTCCGCCTACTCCATGGCTTCCCCCGACCACTGAGAGACGCCGTCAGCCGTCTCTCTGCCAGAGGACATGGAGCTGCCAGACTCCGAAGCACCAGAAGGCGCGCTTCGAGTGTTAAGCCTAACAAACAGCCCAGCCGCCTTTGCCACCGTCATCGCGCTCCTCCGAGGACGCTGCTCGAGCCGCACAACCCATTCGCTCCGTTGTCGGACCTCGAGAGTCTTCAGCAAATCGAAGGCAAGTTCAACGAACCTCCTTCGAACACTCCAGTTACCCCAACAACGAAGAACGGCCAGAAATTAGCCCGTGGCACGTATTTGTAACCATCAGTGTCTATGCCAGCAACGAGCGTCCGACGTGGCGCCTCCTCAGGACTCAGCGCGGAACGTTACAGAAACGTGTGCGCAGAACAAAAACCCAGTCATAGACCCCGTTATGGGTATTCCGATCCTGAGGATTTCCCTCGAGTCGCGTCAGGTTGGCAAGACGTCAGCCTGCCGACGCAAGAAGGCCCCCAACACAGAAGGCAGTAGCACAAATGCAGCCATAGAGCGTCCCGGCATACTAGCATACAATGATTCTCAAACAAAAATAGGCGTGTTGAATCATGCATGGACATTTTCTTCGCACTCCGCATCGACAGGGCCTTAAATAATCACGTTCGAGTTCTTCTACAGACCGAAGAAGAACTAGCATGTCCAGTGTCTCAAAGCCGATAGCTGGGCCGCAGTAATCAAACAGTTGTTCACGTCTTTGTTGCTCGCGTTCGTGATACCCTTGTCACACTTGATTATCTTCCAATAAATGGATAGGCTGTCCCTTTCCAAGCGTACGAGGCCATATGCAAGGGACATCATTTGCAACGCTGGTGACATGGCAGCCCAGCAGTTGATGAACAATCTGCGCTGTCGAAAATGCGAAATATTAAACACCATTTGCTCATGTCGTGCAACAGGCATTTTCGTTTATTAGAACAATAAAGAAAAAAAGGCGACCACTAAATCTCAAAATGTGGTTACTCAAGATTCAAACATAAAAAGAAAATTACACCACCGAGCTGGCCTACGAACGGTGGATGGAAAACCTGCGAAGCAATCAACGAAAACGGGCACCGTCCAAAAGTTTGTGGCGTCTTCCGGTCGCTCTTAAGCCAACGTAAGGCGGGTGATGGACCGACGCGAGTGACCCGTACGAGAAGGCACGACCGAGTTAGCCGAACGTGTAGCTGATGTGTTCTTACCGCAAACATCATCCCCATCGGCGACAACTTACGCGTAGGACAACCCGACGAAGATGAAGCGGCCATAAGCAGACAATTCATGATGCCTGGACTTAATCACGCACTGCTGCACGCTGACATTAAAAGCACACCGGGAGCAGACAGAATTTCTTCCGCGCTCCTTCGCAACCTCCCCAAAACTCACACACAGGAATTCTTAGACGAAATAGATTAGATTTGGGACAAAGGAAAATTATCACGGCTTTCCTCAGAGACAGAAGTTTTCAAGTCCTGACAGGGCAAGAAACAAGCACAAGTTCCGACAGGGTCGGTGACCCGCAAGGGTCAGTGGTTTCACCGACGCTGTTCAATATCGCAATGCACCAGCTGCCCGACAAACTGGCGAAGATCCCTTAACGCCGAGCGTGCCTTGTACGCTGATGACTTCACCATGTGGACACGGTCCGGATCGGTAGATGAGCAAGAAGAAGCCTTATAAACGGCACTAAACACCATCCATTAGCATTATAAAGCGATGGGCTTTGTACGGCCTCGGAGAAGACGGAGTACATCGTTGTACACGGCGGAAAGGTAACAAAGGTCAAATGCTCACAAAGGTCATAACGAAGAGAAAAACATCTTTTACATTAATCTTTTACATTTTACATTCATCTTTTACAAAACCATAACACGTAAGGCCTCTATCCGCATTTTAGGCATGCATATCGACCAGCATTGCACGTCGAACATATGGCTGCAACGCACAATCAAAACAACCAAGCAGATTCATCATGTGCTTCGACGGATATCGAATCGCACCCGAGGTATGCGAGAGCGTGAAATGAGTCAGTTTGCTCATGTCTTTTGTCGTTTCCAGAGTGATGCACGGGCTGCCTTATCATGCACTCAACCGTACGCAAATGCAAACCTCCCTCGCTACACCCGCCTGGTCATGCTCGAAAGCTGCAGTGGCCTCAGTGACTACACCGAACTTCTTGTGTACACAAACATGGTCAAGAAGTCAATCTACGATCCACGCAAGCAGGAAGGCAAACCCTTGCTAAGCTGGGCTATGCTGTGGACCTCCTACAGCCATTACCGTTACGCTCTCCACATTGTGACCACATTCAGCTAACAGACCCCACACCACTACCGCGGAACATGAACTCAGTGCAGTTACAGCGGCGAAACTCGCACGTCAAGAGGCCCCTCAAGTGGACTAGGGCCGTCACAAGTGATGGTGCCCATCGCATAATCTATACAGACGCAGCATGTGCCTCAGAAGGTCAAGAAGTTGTGACAGCGTGGTACAGTGCCAGTTACAACCAACAAGGAAGACTTTTCCACTCAACGAACGATCCTATCCAGAGCACACAAGCGGAGGTCGTGGCTATTCTAGATGACGCGAAGCGCGTGCATGCGACATGTCCTACCACCACGAGCGTGCACAGTCACATTTTCACAGATTCGCAGGAATCGCTCAGAACATGCGAAAATGCAAGATAAACGTCCACCGTGGTCAGTCAACTACGCATGTGCGTTAGTCAACCCAATACTCGCGGACACAACTTCGCGGTACACTTAGTTCCTGGACACATGTGGCGTTCCAGACATTGAAAAGGCTCATTGCATTACACGAGCCTATTTATCAACCGTGCAGGTTCGAGCCGCCCTGATCTAACAGAAAGACTCTCAGCTGAAAGATTTCAATACCGAGTCCTTGTTCGATGATCCACGAGGAAATGTAGTAACGGCCAAGCATTACCGTCGAGCCTACTTCTTTTCAATCATCTGCACATACCTCCTGTACACCACGCAAGTTCATTCGCCGACAGGGTGTAACAATGTGGCAAATTCAACCTCGGACCTTGTTGACGCCGTATCTTCTGCATCGTTTCAAGCAACCAGCACAGCAGTAGAATCCGTGGTGCCAAGCAGCTACAGGCCCCCACTTTTGGTACCTGTAGGCTGTGTCACGTAAAGCCAGATACAGACCACCTGCTCTGAGACTGCCCACTGTACATTCTCAACCTCGGAGCCGAGTTCTCGCCAGACTTGAATGAGGCATCAGGCCTATCTCGCTGCAAGAGTGGGACTGTCCAATCCGCTTCACTACAATAGTGGCTGGCATGGTCGCTCATCGCTCGTCGAATTTGCTCTAAAAAGCGAAAGTGCGTGCACGCGGAAGTTTCTATTAGGCCACAAATGCAGCAATGGATATTAGCGTAGTCAACCTTGCCACTGTCTCCCTCGTCAACATGTCGCCTATAGAAGCGATCGAAATAATGCACGACAGTTCATCGCTTTTTCACCGCGGCACCTACCGTTACGAGGGTTTGTTTCGCCACCTGGGCTCACCCCACATTTCACCAGTCAGTCCTCGTAGCAACTAGCGCTATACGTAGACATTGTGCGACATTGCGCCACCCTTTCTGTAAAGGAACAGAATTTGACGTTTCTTCGCCGGAGTGCGAAAGTTTAGTAGCCTTGCTGCTGTGTCACACACATGCGCTCGCGTCACGTGCACACACGACTGCGCACCTTGCACGAATACGTTGGTCCATCTGGTAAGTATTTTCAGAGCACTGAGCGACACTATATAGCCAGCTACCCGCGTAATGCTTCGCCCAACATCGATTACCACAGTGCGTAGGATCTGCGTAATTTTCAGTGTATCATTGAGCCTAGAACGTTGAAAATGTTCTGAGCACTCGTACCACAGTTTCATTTATAATGGATGATACAATGATTGCAGCGTGTTGCACAATCTTATACACCTAATTAGCTGAACACTGTCAATCAACCCTCGCATAATAATTTAAACTATTTATCAATGTCAGGTCGTGCAGCCTCCGTACATGCTCCCTCGCATCCTTGCGCCTTTCTCTTTACATTTGGCTAGCAGAGGTAACAAAATATAAAGTACGTACATCCTTGATGGAGTATTCTTCTTTCAATGCGTTCCTGCAAGCCTGAAGTGACCAGTCATCCTGAATTAGGCAGGCTACGTCTCACTTTTAGGGGCGTGGTTGTGCTGCGGTGCGCTGCGCTGGTTTGATAGCCCAGTGCAGTTGTAATGGCTGTAACCGCTATGCAACTTTGCGCAGGAGTGGTTCTTTGCAGTCCGCTTCAGAAGGGCTCAACTCTGCGTATTCTGCCCCCAGCCATGAACATCAGCGTCACTATATTTCTGTTCTGGGGTTTTACGTGCTAAAACTGCAATAGTATTATGAGGCACGCCGTAGCGGGGGGACTTTGCATTTTGCCACCATCGAAATGCGGCCATCGCGGCCAGTATTTGGACTCGAGACCTCGTGCTTATCCGCTCAACGTCAAAGCCACTGAGCAGCCACGGAGGGTAGCACGGATATGACGCGTTGGCAATACGGTGTGTCGCTACTTTGGTTTAATGCTAATCCCATTAACTTGGACAGACATCTTGAGATGTTTCTGCAGGAAATTTCATTTTCAAGCTGTACGGTGGTAGTAATTGAATGTAAACGCGTGCGATATTGTTAGCACGTTCTAGTTATTGCTTGAGCTTGCTTCAGCGTCGATCCCAGGCTAACTCGGCGCATTCCTTTTGACTACGAATTATGTTTTATTTATTTACTTACTTATTCAATACTGCCAGCGGCCTTTTGGCAGCCAAGGCAGGAGTGGCACGAGAAGCAATACAATAACAAAAACAAGTGTAACAAAAAATTAAGGAGCTGAGAAATTACGCGTACATAACCTAACCTACAGTTAACGTTAATTGTTGACTAAACGATATCCATAAGAAAGGCTCCGGAAGACGAGGTGTGCCGAGATGGTATCTAGGTCAGTATCAGGCCCAACTATTTGTAATGTGGTACATTTCATAGGTAGCGTTATTGACGCCATATCTCGGAGGAGTAAGTGCACTGCAAGTCACACTCATAGCCTTACATTTAGTTTGATCTATTTGCACTATTCTCTTGCCATACTTCGTTAGAGACAGCGGTAGTATCACCTTGAAGGACTTTAATACTGTGGCCATTACTAATTTCGCGAAAAAGTTCACGACGGAATTATACCTGAGCTCCGTTGTGCCCCCCCTCCCGTTACTTTTGCCATATATTTGTTCCTGCCGCCTTTGACGCGTCGCCATACTTGGGTTTTAGGCAGTTTATCGCCATGGCTTCTGCCATCAGCTTCAATACTAAACAGGAAAGAGGGAACTGCGGACTTTTTCTTCTTTTGCTAGGAAGCATTAGTGTCCAAACGTGATCGAGATGCGTGATTGGCTGTTTCCGGCTGACTCCCATAATTCCCGAGTCCTTTCTGTTCTTCCGGGTGGGAAGGGAGGGAACGGGGGTGGAGAGGCATAGGACGCCATAGCAGGTTATGCGCCGAAAGCGTTGGAAGGTTCATTTCCGCTTTAGCCTCAGCTATTGTCAGCGCGGAAGACGGCGCTGATAGCAGCAGCGGCAGCAATCGCTGAGACCTTCGGGTGGGTTTTTTCGGTTTATTTTTTTTTTGCTGGACTTGCGGTCTGCGAGGCGCAAAAGCCGCTCTGAGTAGAAGGACTAGAGGTGACAGTCCACTTCCTTCTAGTCACTCCACATCAAGCTCTCATTGGAGCCTTTTACTGACTTCGCCATCTGCGCTCTCTTTTTGACTGCGTTTCCGTTATTTGCTGCATTGATTAGGAGCACTCAGAATTCTCGCGCAGCTAAAGTGGAAAAATTTTAGCTCGGCCATTCAGAAACAGAAAGGAAGCCTTAGGCGACAATCAAAGGAGCCATAGCTGGACGGACGACAGTGCACTCAAGTACGATGACGATAACGACGACTATTGGACGGCGACGATGGTGACGTTGGTGGCACGATGACGGCACCATGGATCGAACGCCGTAGGCCTTTGGCCACTAAATCCTGATCCTGGACAAACTGAGTTTTATTGGGCGGGCGTGTGAACTCTTTTAACCGCTAGAACACGTTGATGATTAACCTGAATGATGTCTGCAACGGGCTCCTCGAGAACTGGATGGCATTCCTTCTTGAGTGCTGCAAACAAAAAGAAAAAAAAAGATGACTTGTTTTTGAATCAGAGCAGGTGACCGCATAATGATGCGGCTAAGTGACACGTCAAGACGCCTCAACGCAAGTTGAGCTTAACCAGTTAGTTATGCAACGTTAGTCGTACAAAGTTAGTCGTACAAAGTTTGTCGTACTGATTTATTCGTTAGTTGAGCGTACTGAAGGGATGGTGTATATTAAGTGCACAAGGCGCACTGTTAGCTCAGTTACGAACATTCCAAAAGAATAGACGCGGGAAACTGAGGCACTGTTTAAAAATAATGTGCCTGTAGAGGTGACGACGGGTGAGCTTTCGTTCTGGACATGCACGAATGTGGCGCTTTCACTAGGGACAAAAAAAAAAAAGCAGAACAAAATGCCTCTAATAACACGGCCGCAGGACCCGATGAAATCCTAATAAAGCTAATCAAAAACCTTGGTCCAAAAGCAAGGCACTCCTGACTAATGCCATAGAGCAGAAGATTAGAACGAAGAAAATTCTGGTTGGATGACGTGAAAGCAAGATGAAGCTCGCCTACAAAGGCAAAGGTGGTAAGAATAAGGTGAGCTCGTACACGCCAGTTACAGTAACGTCCGTGATATATAGAATAACAATGCAAGCCATAAAATTGTCAAACTGAGCGGAGAAAAATTGTGTACTGTGGAAACTACAGAATGGGTTCGGACCAGGCAGACGGTTAGAGGATAATATGTTTGTACCAACGCAGTGCATAGAGATTTCAGTAGCTCAGAAGAGACCTTTATGGGTAGCATTTCCAGATATTGAGGAGCCCATGACAACGTAGACAGGGGAATTCTCATGAGATATTCTCAAGCACGAAGGCATACATGACGATTTCCTGGTGCTCATGAGGGAGATATATACAGACAACCAAGTACAAATTGTAGGGGAAGGCCAGAAATGCAATGAAGCTGTGAGAATTCACCAGGTACTGAAGCAAGGATTTCCTCTGTCTCCGTGGTTGTTCATGCTTTATGTTAATGGCGTAGAAAGACGACTAGAAAAACAGTGACGCCGGGTTTGATTTATTCCACATGCGGAATGGACAAATGGTGCAACAGAACGTCCCCGGACTGATGTATGCGGTCGACGTAGTGCTACTAGCGGACAATGCAAGAGGTTTACGGACACTTGCGAATATGTGTGGCAACTGTGGCGACAAATCTACGCCGTAAGTTTAGCAAGTATAAATCGGCAAATACGATCTTTAATGGAAAGACGAGTAATTACGTGGTGTCAATTCAACAGCAAGTCATACCCATAGTCAAGCAATATAATTACCTCGCCGTACACGCAAACGAAGGAGATACTTACCCAAGCACCCACCAATATTATCTGAAAATGAAGAGGAAGCGGAATGTAGCAATAATGGAACATAAAGGGCCACTTTGGGGCCACATTAAATATGAGGTGGTGCGTGGAATATGGAAAGGAGTAATGGTGCCAGCGCTAACGTTTGCAAAAGCCATTCTATGCTTAACATCGGATATCTTGTCGGGGCTGGAAGTTCACCAAAAATCGGTAGGCCGGTTGGCTTCCTGAGCCCACGGCAAAACCACGAGGCAGTGCTGGGTGACATGGGCTGGGCCTCTATTGAAGTCAGAGAAGAGCACAGCAATATTAGTTTTGAAGAAAGACTCAGGAACATGGATCAACATAAATGGGCGGCTAAACTGCACAAGTATATGTACTTGAAAAGCGTCGGCACAGAATGGAGGATGAAGTCAAGAAAGTTGGCAACCAATTACGGGGTAAGTGAGTTTGTAAATAGACAACCAGAAGTCATCAGAAAGAAAGTGAGAAAAACAGAGACAGTGAATTGGTTGCAAAGAATAGAAACAAAAAAAAAGACCATAGAGATTTACAAGAATAAGAAAGAAATTAGAAGGGAAACTCTGTACTATAATACGAAGGGAAGTGCCTTGCTATTTAAGGCTCCAGCTGGTTGCTAAGGACAAAGACATACCGGAGCCAATACTCGCAACTAGATGAGGCATGTATATGCTACAGCAAAAATCCGGAGACCACTCAGCACATCCTAATGGAATGAGAAGGGATTCACCCAGTGAAAACCGTAGGTAACGTGCACCTCCCAGAAGAGCTTGGATTTAAAGTGGACGGAAGTGTCAACTGGTCAGCAGTCGAGATAAGCAAGAGACGTTCGGAGTATTGGTGGAAAAAATAGAGGGGAGAGATTGATACGACTGGATCCATTACAGGAATATGTAGGGGTACAAGGTATATAAGGTTTGAGGAAAATCGAAAAAGATTATGGAGACGTATAGAAAAATGCTATATGATGACAAACACGTATAGCATACCTGATTAAATCACAGGCTATGTGACTATTTGTCACCGTCCCCTTTAAAGGGCGATGCCAATGAATCATCATAATCATCATCATCACCATCACTACGTGTCGCAAGGGACAGAGGCATTCACATTACTCTGCTACCGCCAGCTGTACTTTCCACTGTAGTACTCTACGTTGCGTTCTAGCCTTACACGTGACGGCTCGCTTCTGGGCAGGGGTAAGCCTTTTTCGCATAGTGGTTCATACAGTGAACGTAACCGCTTTGTAATGAAGATGTATTTTTGCATGAAAAGCTACTTGTCTTGAATAAAAACAAGTAAACGAAAATGAGTCGCACCATACTGCGGTACAAATACAGCACAAGTGGTTAACGTTGGCGTTAGCTGTAGTACTGGACGAACGATGCTCTGTCAGCAGCGCGAACGCTGTCGCGCTGTTGTTGGGCAATATTTACATAATTTACCATTTCGCGAAAGATGCGTTCACATATCAGTTCTACAGCCCTTCGGAATTATGGGTCGAAATACGCGTCCCGTATAGGCCTTACGCAGTAGAAAAACAACAGGCATACTGCTGCGCCTACTTGAGAAAAGGATCTTGCTGTTTGCCTAATATTATAGAAGAGAGAGACAGCTCCCATCTTAAAATGCAGAGTGGTTTGCCGGCGTGCGTTAACCTCCATCCTACCGTGCAGAGAAAAGAGAAGCTAATGCATTGGGAAAATATTTGTTACGTTACAAATTTCTGTAATGTTCTCCTCAACGTAAGTACTGTAGAGGATGATGGGACGGTTTCAAAGCAAAACTTGTAATACGGAAACATTTCTGATAAAGCCAGGAAGGTTAGTCATAGGTTCGAAGGCAAATCTATCTCATCGAGATACAAGAAATATGTTTAGAATTTCACGCTGCTTTTACAGGCAAGCTCATGAACCCAGCATTACTTTCAATTCAAGAACCTTGGTCAAGTTCTTCCACGTTGGGGTGCAATTGTTTATGAGCTTTCAATTCAAGCAAAGTGCCCTCAGAGTCGTCATGACAACGCTCACATCTGTAGTCTACTTCAGCCCTAATGGCATCACACGGCACCGCAGTAGTGGCGAGATAGGTTTGCGAACTGATCACTCCATTCAAGCTGGCTTTATGTGAATGCCATACTTGATCGAAGCCGGTGACATAGTTCAAACTTCTGTATAAACGTTGTGGATGGCTTCACTGAAGTGCTGAATCAACACAGTAATCAAATTAGAAGTGGTTTCGCGCTTCATTTTTTCTTTTTCTTTTCTTTTGTATTTGAGGGCACGTGCCGCGTTCCTAAAGCCGATGCCTCAGTTTCAGTGGAGGATCTTTTTAAAGAAGAAAGGTGATGTAGTAATTGACATTTCAACAGGCTCTTTACGCTTCTCTCAGCTCACATTTCAGGCGCTCAGGTGGCTATAGAGAACTACGCTGGTTTCTGGTTCTTAACAAGCGCGTCTCCTATATACTTGAGCGACAGAATTCAGCTTGGTTGTTAAACTAGATAGAAGCCAAATGTACGCACCCTGACCCTCCGCTCAATTGGACTTTTTAGCGAAGCGTTGACTGCGTTCTACATGCAGCTTCTACGTTGTGCGCACGCACATTAGATAGTCATAGCTGAGCGGCAGTGTGCAAATTGTTAGGCTACACCAGCCTCAGTGAAGCAGAGCGTCAATGGCCTGCTAAGTATGTGTAAGAATCCGTACGAGCGGTTACTTTTCCACCATTTGACTGTCTATAGTACCGCAGTGCTCCTACGCCACGAGATATATTACTGCATGTCCTGCGTTTCATACGAAGGTATGCAGTGCGCAGTATCAAGATGCAGATGATTACAACTGAACATTGTGTTCCTAACGCGGAGGCCATGCGAATGCTGCTTTTCAGCCCGTTAATACTGTGAATGGCTGCCGAAGATGCCGCAGCACGTACTTGATCTCGCTCGTGGTGTGAGGTCCTCATTCACGCGCTAGGAACATCGACATCCTACAGGACTTTGTACGTCATGATAGCTACCGTCGCGTCTTGTCAAAGAGAACGCGGTGCCCTGTTCGTGGCATTCCAGTACAAAAGTAAAAGCACCAACGGGATCTGATTTGATCAATAACGCACGTCAAATACTTGACGTGGGCTGCCGCAGAACTAGAAGTTTCTTTTTTTCAATGCTTTCTTGCTATAATGAGCCTGCGGTGCGCGATGCAGTGGCTCTTGCTTGTAAGACTACGTAGCTGGCTTCAGCAAAACTTTACGTGGTGCGTGACGGCACGAGGCGTCGCTCGCATAGCGTGGATCATTCGCCGACCACCAGTCAAGGCGTGCAGCCACGCACCAGGTGGTATCCATCGCGTTTTGGCCTGCCAGTTCAATCGCGTGCGCTCGGTTTCTCACGCTCCCACGAGGCAGCACGGCGTGCGTATTTTGGCACGTTACTTTTACGGAGTTTTGAAAGTTCTCTTGCCAACTATATCGTAGCCTACATGCCCCAAGGAAAGTTAGCATGGGTGCGTGGTTCACGCTCTCAAATTATAATTAGAAACTCCACACAGGCTTTGCTCATGCAGGAAAGTTTCCCCTGGGAATAATTTGATGACCTTGCCATATGTCTTGCCTGAAGAGGATGGTCAGCAGAGATGGAAATAGATACGGGGAAAGTTATGCGCTCGGCACGTATCTAAGGAAAGAGGGAGGGGTGGTTCGGTAGAAGTTTTTCGCATGTACTACTCACGCTAAGCTCAATGGGAGAGAGTCACTTGGAACGTCGCAGGTTGCTTGTTTCAATGGTGCTGTATTCTCGACACGCGAACATGCACGGACGCGTGCGTGTGCTCGCATGCGCACATGCACACGCACACGCGTGTGCTTTAGACTACGTACCCCGCAACACAAGAGTTCTTGCGTATTGCTGAGCTTGAGAAGCTGCGTGTGAATATTGAAGGTTGCGAAAATTCAACTTGGTTGCCTTGTACAGGCGTAGATCTACAAAACGATTGTCGTGTCTATTTCAACAAGGGACAACATGTTCTCATTTTGTTCCTTTGTTATAAAGGGAGAGTGACGAACGCAACTTATAATTTTTCTATGATTTTTAAACTTTGATGATTCATCGATCGTCGCCAGACGTCACGTCTTCCGACTTCGCGATGAAATGCAAGATTGCCGGTAGCAATGCAAACACGCCGAAGGAATTGCGTATTCCGGCAAGTATATTTCGGTAAAGCTTCAGCGAATCTGATTTTCCCGGGCTTGTTGAAGCAGATTTTAATACCACCGCAGGTTTCTGGTGAACGATTTGACAAAACATAGATTACGCATGGTCCTTCGTTATAAAGGATGGAGTTTCTGATACTGCGAGGTGTATTTCTACTGTACGTTCCGCTGTGTTCATGAATATTGGATAAGCGATGTGCGAAGCGAAACTGAAACAGAAACAAAATGAAAAAGAAAAACGCCATTAGCGCTCTCTGGAGATGACACATGACATAAGGCGGGGTTAATGGGCATGAGCTCGGAAATCTCGGGGACCCCGCTGCTGCGTGCTCTGATTGGTCTGTGTGGTTCTCCAGAGGTGGCTCCGCGGGCCAGCCCGAGCACCCGGGCTGGTGCTTACGACACAGCACACCACCAAGCGCACCATTGTCTGCTTACGTGCTGTCGATTACCCGTCCAAATCATCCTGACCTTCTAAATGCATCTCCTAACGAGCAGCTGCAAGGCGTGAAGCACGCTTTACAGGCATGACTTCGGTGAGACGAGACACATTGAAGAGAGAGAACTCGTATATAAAGGAGGGAGAAAAATGTATTGTTAAAGGGAATGAATGTCTGGTTGACTACTGTTTGGCGTGTGTGTGTGTGTGTGTGTGTGTGTGTGTGTGTGTGTGTGTGTGTGTGTGTGTGTGTGTGTGTGTGCGTGCGCGTGCGCGTGCGCGTGCGCGTGCGTGTGTGTGTGTGTGTGTGTGTGTGTGTGTGTGTGTGTGTGTGTGTGTGTGGTTGTGTGTGTGCGTGCGTGCGTGTGTGACGACATTGTATGCCGCCTAGCTTCGTGTTCCGCTTGAGGTATCGGCTAACGCTTGACCTATCCCTGTGAGAACAATGGCACTTCCTCTTGCCGCGCTTAAGTTTAAAGTGATAGCCTTAAAGGCCCCTTGTCGCAGAAAACACGGCGTCGGTGTCGGCGCCGGCGTTCGCGGCCGCGATAATCATCCTGAACCACGCAGGCCATCCGCGTGGCGCAGAAACGTTAGAGAACTAATTGAATTTCTCAAAGCAAAATGCGTCAGAAAAATCACAAAGTACGACTGAACCACAATCTACACCTATGATAGCGTCGGATCGTAATTCGAATATACAATAAAACATAATTCTCTTATGCGGAAACTCAAACACAAACCCCTTTTCCAGCATTTCTACCATTCATACAGCAGCGCGACCCAGTTTTGTTCCTTGCGAAAACACCATCCAGATGGCGCTCGCTTCATCGGCAGCCACGCGCGGAGGCGAAGTTCGAGAAAAAAAGAAAGCTGTAGTTGCCGGGATGCCTGACAATCAGTCAGGGATCTTTGAATGCTAGCGCGTTCCACTCTTAAAGGGGACGCTTAAGCGTCCTCCAAATTTTTATATTTACAGAAACGAGAATCGTCCGAGGTGGATGCCTCCGCCAGACTACTCTTCACTTGATGTGCTTCTGTTTCCGTCATATCCAGCTTCTACTGCACGCCTTGTGCCTTATAACGTGATAGTTGCATGCTCACCGCCTTCTTAACTCAAGCTAGGTAATATTAGTGAATACGGTTAAACATTCTATCGTTACTGACAATAAAACACGGCGCAGACGGAGTTTAGAAGGATGCTGGCACAGGCGTTGGTGATCATCCACGTGCCCAGTAGGTACCCATCTAAAAGAAAGAACCCTCTCCGACACCTTCGGATAATATGTTGAGCACCTAATTGATCCGGTAGTGCTGAGAAATGAGATGAAGTAAGAAGTTTGCAGTTGCGACCCACTCTACAGGATGAGTGCTGAGCTCACTATCTAATGCTAGCGTGATAGCGCATTCAGTGGGAATGTGCTGCAGTAACTCCTCCGAGAACCGAGATGAGGCTCGTGGCAGAACGAGCAGCGCACAGTGGTGTTTAAAGCTAGCGTCCTTGCCCAAATGCTCTTTCTTAATAGCCAAGAGTGTTGCCCCTGAGCCCATCGGTAGGCCTTGCCCCTTTGTCATGCTTGATCGCTTTCGTCGGTCTAGAGCATCCTTCGTCAGTGTGTCTAATAAGGCCTCAAAACTTACCCGCAACAAGAAAATTTGTAACTCTTCGTACTGCTCGCTCCGTTCTAATGCTCTGAAAAGCATTGCCTTAGAAAAAAAAAGAAGACAAAATAAACCAAGATACCTAAACAATCTGAAGAGCAGCTGCTCGTTGTTTGAATTACTGACAAAAATGAGCAAACAGAAAAAGACGAAGCCCAGCTATCATGGGGGAAACTATGGCACAAACGAGTCCCAATTTGAAAACAATTCATCTGTCATCCGCGGACCTTTTCTGCGGGAACAATTTGTCCCGTCGTCCGGGAGAAAGGCCGCGCAAGAGGTCGACAACGCGAGAATCTATGAAAAAAAGAAAAGACTCAAGCGTTTGCAAAAAACGCAAGATAAACGTCGTGTCGGAAGAACATGGACGACGTTTACAACGTTCGATCTGGCCTACATCGCAAGCGCTTCCCGAGAGCGAGCTCCGATTTTATCTGTCATTTTCCGTTTCCAACTCACAGCTCCTTGAAACGGAGCGTAACGACCGTTTTCGGTGTGGTGCCTCTCCCCCTATTAGGAGCCAAGCAAACCGATGCGTTTCCTGCCCAAGGTCCGCCATGACATGAGATGATCCCTTCGGCAAGAGATTGCAGAGACCGCACCCGAACGCGAACAAAATAAAAATTCCAGAAGAAGGGGAGGCGACGCTCTTGAAGTTTCAGCTGGAGAAACGCAGACCCCGGTCGTTTCCCGCAGAGACCTCGAGAAGTGAAACGCCCAGCGGAAAGCTTTCCGGTTGAGCACTGTACACGGATTCGCACAGCGGACAGATGGGACCCTGGGTTCGTTTTCAGACGAAGTAACGTAGCACACAGCAAGTCAGCGAACACATTCGCTCGTTTCTTTATGTTCGTGACATGTAAATACCTAACCGAAACGGGTATTTCTAGAAAGCGATCTTGCACCGTATAGTCAGCACAGCGCTCGTTTACGAACATGCAGGCTTAGAGAAGATTTCACGGAAGCAGTGAAGTTTTGTCATCTACTGGTGTTTACACCAGACGTTTTACAACTGCGATGGCTAACGCTCAGCTCTTAAGGTGACTTGAGAGCATTTAAAAAGTCGTAAGGGGGCGTCTGGCGCCTCAGAATTACGATCACTTTGCGTTGCCGACCTCAAAACTTGGTGTTTCCAAGATAAAAACACGCTGCCTACGGAGCGGAACTAAAATGACTGTAAAGGGATGACTCCACAGAACGTAAAGCCCACGTTTTTCCGTCGTGCCTTTGTATGGCGTCGACACGCGCCAACCCGTAATCGCGAGCACACCTGACCTGACGTTATGCGAACGTGCACTGCCGTACCATTAAACTGTGGTCATATTGTGCCATACGTAATGTAAAATCGGGGTTCTCGAGAAATTTCATGTGGGCGACTCGTCCCGTAACCCAAAAGGTAATGTGCTCGCATTTCTTCCGTGGACTACCGAGACTCTCGGTAATCCTGTAGCCGTGTTACAATTATGCTTTTCCGTGACTCAGCTATACCCGCAATAGTAAATTTAACACGTATGTGTGGGGCGGAAAGCCACTGTACAAAACACGGACACTAGGGCAGCAAGAAGAACACAAACGGTGTTTTCTTTGTCCTCGTTCTCCTTGTGTTCCTGTTCTGTACGACAGCATTTACACAGCGTTATAATCTTCCAATTTGCTTGGCTATCTGTCGTAGTAAACACCGATAGCAACCTACTCTAGAAGACAGTAACGGACAATAAAAATGTGGACACACCAGCGTGCCTGCGCGCACACACGCACGCACGTACTACGTATCTACATACAGATACATACATACATACATACATACATACATACATACATACATACATACATACATACATACATACATACATACATACATACATACATACATACATACATACATACATACATACATACATACATACATACATACATACATACATACATACATACATACATACATACATACATACATACATACATACATACATACATACATACATACATACATACATACATCTACATACATACATACATACATACATACATACATACATACATACATACATACATACATACATACATACATACATACATACATACATACATACACACATACATACATACATACATACATACATACATACATACATACATACATACATACATACATACATACATACATACATACATACATACATACATACATACATACATACATACATACATACATACATACATACATACATACATACATACATACATACATACATACATACATACATACATACATACATACACACATACATACATACATACATGCATACATGAACGCACGCGCTCATTCGCACAGGTGTGCTTGAGGAAGGTATGCGCTAGCACGACATCGCGGATGCCTCTACGTGAACAATCAATCCGCGCGCGCGTTACGTGTGCACTCGTGGGGTAGTTGCTTAAATATTTTCTAGATCCATAAATACATTTATGATCACATCGCACATCAGCCACGCTCTCAAAGACTTGGCTTAGCCCCTTTACACCATCTCTACATCTAAGTGTAAAGATCATAACTACGTTTTAATACGAAAGCATCATATGCCTCATTACGCGAAAATCCGTCGGCGTGACCGAAAGATGGTACCAAGAAATGGTGGCCCGACGCAGCAAAGAGTGAAAACACGTCCTAAAATGCTGGGACTGACATCATACTTCTAAGGGAGGTTCCTGTACACAAAGTAAATTAATGGGTCTGAAAAGAAAAAAAAAATGTTACGTTTCGGTCTGGGTGGCAATCGAACCCGGGCCCCCAGTGCGCGAGACGAGCACGCCTCCACGACGCCACGTCGGCTCCACGGTTTTGACTTACTGAAGGTGTGCCTAGTGCGTGCGTGATTGCAAACATCACGCCGCAGCCATCTGGCTGACTAAAGGTGTGGCCTGGAGCGCACGTCATTTGGCACGTGATGGCGCAGCCAATAGGGATGAGGTGGCGCCACGTCATGAGTGTATAAAATGAGCGCGTTCATGACGTTCCGATGTCTACAAACGGTGCAATGCATTCACATTCCCACACGTAAGCATTCCTAAATGTCTCTGCCAATTTTTTCTTTTTTACGTCGTAAAAAAATAGACGAGGCAAGTGTGGCGTCGTAAGAAGAGCTAACCAGGGAATTTCTAGAGTCCCGGAAAACGACGGGGAGGCTAAGCTAAGCAGGGCAGTTGCAAGCCTCCTGCGAAGGCAGCACCGTTCAATAAGCGCCTCCGGGGTAAACGAGACCGGACGAGAGAGTGCACGTTTGCTCTGAGAATGCTTTAAAACGTAAGAAGCGGCTCACTGGGCCCCGGGTAAAAAACGCTAGTAGATTGAACGTGCTTGCAGTAGCTTCAGCGCAACGAGGGAGCACACGTCGGGTCGTCTTCGTCGTGCTTTTTCGTTTTGGCGTAATGCTTGGGGCACGAACGTTGTCGCGCGTTGCTGCTATCTGTTCGATCCTCTGATTCTTGCTCTCGCTTATTTGCTTGGCCACTTTGCTTGCGTTCGAAGTGTTGCTTATTTTTTATCACCCGCCGAAGGACTACATCGAAGAGGATTGCGGAGAGTTTGCGTCGCTGCCCATTCGTTCGGTGAACGCTGTGTAGTTTTTGTGTGAGTGGTGCTGGAGACACGCAGAATCGGTCGATCCAAAACGCGTCGGCTTGTCTATGGCAAGCAGGTTTTCGGAGGTCCCCGATGTCTCGTGTTGAGAGTCAAGGAACAAGTTGGAGAGACTTATTTCTTGGTAAAATTCATTCAAGGAGTAAGTTGTAAGTAAGAGCAGCTTAAGCGAGCAGATGGTCTAGCCCGAAACTAGCGTAAGCGAAGGATCATGAACTGACCAACCGCGCCTGTTTATAACAGCGACTTATGTACATGCGTGCGTGAGGGTGCAAGTTTTTGTGCATGTCAGACATGTATGTAGACGTTACAAAAAGCAAAGTTACCATTTACAATTGCAAATACTTCTGTGAAAAATATAATTGAATACGATTATCAATTGCAACCCCAGGAAGGTAACTGAGGAATTACTCAAAAGTAATTTATCACATTAACGTTGCTCAATTGCGCCCTACGTTTATTAACACTGCACAAATACCGTAGATAAAACGAGCTGGACTGGCTCTTTCGATGCCTCCTCTGCTGCGTCCTTCCCACATTGTTTATTTTCACTAAAATTTTTTTTTCAAAAATGTATTCCGTAGTCTTGCCTCGTGTTCTTGTGAAGACATATGGCAGCAACACTGAAAACTTGCTCGTTAGGTGCTCTGGAGAGAACGGCTGTGTTGTAACGTACGAACACATTCATCACAATACAAAACCTGCTAATACACCACCATCGTTTCGTCCGTAGTTGATTCCCTGACATCAATGTCCGAACAGGCCGATTTCTATCGACCCATAGAAGCTGCGTTTCAATTTTTCGGCCAATATCTTATGGACGTCGTCCCAGCACGATTGAATCGTTAGCCATTTAGACTTAAACGACTAATTGTAACGGACGCCAACAAACATTCACGGTCCTTAGAAGAGGCGGCCAAATTTGTAAGGTAGTTTAATATAAAGCTGCGTACTATTGAGCATTAAAAAATACTTTTCGTGTTACAATCGCGAGAATAGGTTTATATAAGCCACGTATCTATCAAACATGCAAAAAAAGATGCGTTTATTGGCCCATACCTAGTGTCTATGTCTGAGCTGTCGTAGACTGCATCAAGCGAAGAAGACTTGAACGGCAGCTCTTACCGCCTCCCTCCCCCCCCGGCCCCTCCCCTTTCTTAAAAAGGAAAATAAAAGTTTATTCATTCATTCAGCTATTGGACTTCCAAGAAAAATGCGCAAATCTGAAAAAACTGCAATGTCCAAGTGATCAAGGCGTTGCTGCAAGACGCTGATTGTAGGAAGGAGGTAACCAATGTATGTTATGCTCCTGACGTGGGCCTATATGATTAAGGTGAAGTGAAGGAAGACTAAGAATAAAAGGCAGTGTTCGGGTGGCCATGTTTGCCGACGTCCACAACCTACTGCTGGCATTACGTTTACATGTGCTCATCCTTTTGGACACTGCATAATTGCCGCTAATATTAAGTGCTCAAGGCTTTTGAAAAATGTAACTGGCTACATGTAATTATTTACTGAAAAACGTAATTGTATTACAGGGAGCGTATACCGAATAAACAAAGTAATCGCTACATCACCAAATCACCAAAAAGTGTAATTGATTCATCACCATCATCAACATCATAATCTTATATTTATGTTCACTGCAGGCGTAGATCACTCCCTGCGATCTCCATTACCCCTGTCTTGCGCTAGGTGATTCCAACTTGCGCCTGCAAATTCCTTAACTTTATCACCCCACCTAGTTTTCTGTTGTCCTCGAATGCGCTTCCCTTCTCTTGGTATTCATTCTGTAACTCTAATGGCCCATCGGTTATGCATCCTACGTATGGCCTCCCCAGCTCCATTTTTCCCGTTTAATGACAACTAGAATATCGGCTATCCCCGTTTGTTCTCTGATCCACACAGCTCTCTTCCTGTCTCTTAACATTACGCCTAACAATTTTCGTTCCATCGCTGTTTGTGCGGTTGTTGTTCTCGAGATTCTTGGATAACCTCCAAATTTCTGCCCCATATGTTAGCACCGGTATAATGCAATTACTGTACACTTTTCTTTTCAACGACAGTGGTAAGCTCTCAGTCAGGATTTGGTAATGCCTGCCGTATGCACTCCAACCCAATTTTATTCTTCTGTATATTTCCTTCTCATGATCAGGGTCCCATGTGAGTAATTGAACTAGGTAAACGTACTGCCTTACAGACTCTAGAGGCCGACTGGCGATGCGGAATTCTTGTTCCCTTGCCTGGCTATTGAACAGTATCTTTGTCTTCTGCATATTCATCTTCAACCCAATTCTTACACTTTCTCGGTTAAGGTACTCAATCATTTGTTGTAATTCGTCCCCATTGTTGCTGAATAGGACAATGTCATCTCCAAACCGAAGGTTGCTGAGATATTCGCCGTTGATCCTCACTCCTAAGCCTTCTCAGCTAGTCTAAGAGCTTGAATACTTCTTCTTCTCGTAATTGATTACAATCAATGAATTACTTTTAACCAGTTGCGTTCGAGTCTGTGTGTATGTGCAGGTGTGGGTTAGAGAGCAACGCGTGCGTGCGCGCGCTGAGAGAAATGCGTTTTATCTGCTACCCACTTCCTACCACCTCATTGGACACATTGTTATCCACTGCTATGTAACGTGGAGCTACAAAATAATCCCGTACGGGATTCTGAGTAAGAAAGTTCCACAGCTGAGGAATAATTTCCCCAAATGTGAAGCTTTTCTTTCCCTTCAACTACGTGGCTTTCGTTATGGAAAGCCCGCAGGTACTTCTATATGAAGGTTCGTGCTACATACGAGTGGATGACATTTTTTTTCTTTCGTGAGCCTTCCTACACATTGCTAGCTTCCGAAGAACTGATTTGCCATGGATGACCACTGATGCAAATAATCAAGGTGTCGTAATGATTGTATAATTGTGTTTGAACTTCTTTTTACTAGAGGGATTGAGGAGGGGGACGGACACTAGCTGAGCACTAGAGATTCAAGGCGCTCTTCGTCGACCGTTAAGTATCAACGACTTTAAGGCGATTTAATAGCCGGATGCTGCCTGAGCTTGCCAGCCGCAAGAGTCCACGTTAGTAAGGTACGCTAAGGATTTCATGACGGAGCGTCAAATATCGTTTAGGTCAACTTTTATTACCTAGACATGCAGCTGGAAAAACTAGCTTTTAAAAAACTAATGCGCTATTGCGAAGTGAATATTGTTCAGCGCCAAGTCTTTGACCCCACCAAAAACGTACAAAACACTGCGCGGTGTTATTTCAGCTCTGCGTAGGTCAGCAAAGCGTGTATGCATCTGGTTGAGCTCCACGCCTTTCGTTCTACTCTTTCTCCTTTTCTCTGAGCGAGTGTTTTAGTTCGATTTCAGGCAGTACACTCATGAAACCTTGAATCTAAACCAGAGGACTCGGTTTTGAATTAAGTGGGCGGCTCCTGAATTGCAGATGCCGGCAGGCACCGAAGTCCGGATCCGCCCTATCAGCGACACCCACGACTCAACTCTGCCTACGAGACAGAAAAACGCTCTCTAAAGGCCTAATAAACCGCGAAAGGGGGCTTTAGGGAACTTAAAGAAAAAGGTTCCTCTTTTCACCTACTTAAATAAGAAACGCTTTTGCTTTACTGCACTCTTGCGTCCTACATTTCATGCTCTATCTAGTGAAAGCTGCGTTAAACCTTGTGAGCACGAACTAAAATGGAGTGAAAACTGATTGTTCATCAAGATTATTTCGCTTACTGATGAGCGACTAGTCGCTTAGCTAACACAATTTAACTAAATTAGACATCCAAAATCCGTCGAAGAAGCCGTGAGTGCTTATTTTTATCTGCAACCGGCAATTCTTCTAAAACAAAAAAAGAGGTAGAAAAAATTATTTATTAAAAAATTTCTTCTATTTTGTTCTAAAACCGAATGTTCTATTCGAGGATCATTTGAAATATTGACTGGTGGAGTTGAGGACCGAGTCGAATAGCACAATACTGGCTTTGTTATCAGAACGTTTCGAATATTAGCACACTCCTTGCGTAATTCTTTCTTTTTTTTCTTATCACAGGAACAGTAAACGCGCCACAGAAGAGAAAATTGAAATAAATTCGAATCAATTAGAATAAACGAGCGAGGGATACAGTGTGAATAATGGGGCCTCACAGGTAACAGATGCGTAGCAGACGACGTGTGCTCTGACGAGCGCATTGCGCATGCGCGTACTATCAGCACTCTCGCCGCTTCTCGCCGTCATAAGGCGCTGACATAGTGTGCCCTCGACGCTCGGGCAATGATCTTAGAAACCGTATTTATTCGAAAATAGGTCCACCTTTTCTTTTTCTTTTCTGGAAATGTTGCCCAGATCGAGCTGTTGAGCTATATTGCGAATATAGCTAGCAAATGTACTGAGCGAACGTTGGTTCCTCCATCGCGCCTGTCGTGGCGCCAGTCTGTATATTATTCAGACTAGCTTTAAGAAATCATGCGTATCCAACGCACTCGATCGACGGCGCCGAGGATGACGTCATTTGAGGTGCCGGGTATACCTGCGAAGTTTCCGACGAAGACGACTTCTCTGGCACTTTCGACGAGGAAGCATGCAGCTTACGGCATCGACGAGCGAGAATTATTAGCCGAAATTACGGTAAATAAAAGTGTGATATGCTCAAAGTATTTCGTTTGTCTAAAAAATTCCCGCAAAAACTCCACTGGGAGTTCTCTAAGTATGCGTAAGCATTGGGACAATTGCTCATCTCCACGCAGCGCGGTGTCATTGTCAATCTTATCAAATTTGATCCGACCAGCATATAAACTTATCAACCCTTATCGGTCGTTAATAACTTGCGGTGGTGGATGTCCAGTGAATCGGTTGCAAAACCACGACTATACAACTGCAGAGGGGGGCATGCAATGCTTTATTGATGGTTCGGATGCTTATTTTGAGCTTGTTCTTTATTGAAACGTATGCTGTTCTGTGTGCTGTATGGGTGATTTCAAATGTATGCACTGCTAACTTCCCTTTGCTGAGCGCTTGTAGCCTCAGCATTACGGGGGTGCGAGCTATTGTATTGTTTAATTCCTTACGGGGGTATGAGCCATTGCTGACTGGGGTATGAGCCATTGCATTCGCTTCAAGTGACGGACGGACAGGTTTCCTCGTTGGGTAGGCATAGAAATGCTTGCGCATTTAAAAGTAGGGGTGGGCTACTGTTCGAAGGTTTCAATACTGATCGAATATGACACACTAACTATTTGTATTCGTATTTGAAGATCGACTGTTCGGACATTTTCAATATCAAAACTAGCCAAATATTTCGCAACAGTCGACTGTTTGAGTCCGGTTATTGTTCTACGTCTGCTAACCAAAGCATCGCAAGCTACAAGAAGTGAAACGACAAAAGTTTTTGAAGCAATGCTGAAACGAAGTGGGTAATGGAAGCTTTGTTTTCGGTTTCGTGGCAGAAGCCTAAATGACAACCTGTGATTATTTGCGTGTAGTCTGTAATTTGGTGTTTCTTGCAGTCCAGTCATGTAGCAGTTTTTATCTTTTACGCTGCAACCAGTGATGTTTTCCTTGAAACGGGCCCTTTCACGTTGTTTCCACGGCGCACATATCCTTCAGCAGCTTTTTCTTTTCTTTTTCCAGAACTTCTATGGTTTTATTATGTTTTTTTTTCATCTACCATTTACTTAGCGTTTTCGGAAAGCTAGTCATACAGCAGCCATTCATTCTTCGACGGCTTCTTTGTAACCAGGCTCTAGATGTAGAGAGACTATTCGTGAAGTTATTTCATTGAAAATTAGTGATATTGCGTTTAAAGCTGATCCTAATTGTCCGTGAAGTTCGCTGTCTTTCTTTCACTAGTCAGTGCAAGCGTGGTACCCAATTAGGCCGAAATGAATATTTGCTGCTGTAAGTATATGCGTCTGCGCTTGACTATTCAATATACGATTCAATAATTACTGTTCGTATTCGAATAAGTCGATATTTGCCCACCTCTGTCAAAAAGGCGTGGGTCGACCTATATTCGAATTAATTATGTTTATTATTTATCGGCAAGTTCAATATATACCTATAGAGGTCGACTTACATTTTCTTCCACCTATTTCGGAGTAAATACGGCGTCTGGCTAATTCGTACACTACAATTCGCTTCGCGCTCGTTATCTTATTAGACATGATTCTTCCGTTATAGAATCGGAAGCAACATTGTAGAAAATTGCGGTACATGGAGATAATGTACGCGCGTCAATATTGGGGTGAAAGGTGCTGTTTAATACATCCCTTTCTGACAGCTTCCTCGTGTATTTGAAGTAAACTTAAACGTGCTTTGATTGGATTTGGTGCCCTATGATCGTGAAAGTGAGCTTGAATCGGCGCTAGCGGTTTGGTCGTGCTACCTGCCTATTGCTTTGTTCGATGGTGTACAGCGCAACGGTAACAAAAGGAACAAAGAAAGGAGGCACGAACGAGTGCTGCTCATTTCAAAATGGCTGTTCGTCCAATAACCATGAACGCGCTCGTGCACGCCTCTTTCTTTGTTCCTGTTGTTACCGTTATTCTGCTGCACACCCTCGAAGTTGCCTCAGAAACTAGCCCAAGTAAACACTTTGCTCAGTTATAGTGCTTTGCGCATCAATACCTAATTACACGTGCACGTTAATTTTGGTTTAGTACAAGCTTTTTGACAGGCCACCCCTGTTATTCCTGAGCTAGAAGACAGGCAGCCCATCGACACTCGCCTAACGAAAATTGTCATTTTCTTCTCGCATTACTTCGTCAACTGTCCAGCTCCTCTCGTTTCCTTTTTATTATTGTTATTATTATTAAAGAAACATGGCGTCGCAATAATAACGCCTTCCGGTTACGACGCAACGGAAGTGATAAAAAAAAAGATCTCCCGCGAAACCGCTATCTTTGGCTCCACTCTCCGCGCGCTAGCAATATTGACGAGGCCGCAATGAAGCAATAAACGAGAGAGGTAACTGACTGTGCTGCCCCCTGGCGCGCTCATCGCCGCCCCGGCATTGTTGTTTAAAGAGCGCGGGGCGAAGAAAAATTTACCGCTGCACTTCACCTCGGAAAATCCCTTCCCGCCACCGCGACTCTGCTAAAGCGCCCCCGTGTGTGCAATTCTTTCTCGCGTCGCCCTTTATTGCCGACGAACTTCTCTCCCTCTTGTGTAGCTTTTCTCTCCATTCATGTGTCTCTTCTACGTCCCCCTCCCCCTCTCTTTCAACCACCATTCACTCTCACTTTTTTTTCCTTTTTCTTTTTTGCACCATCTCTCACCGCGTTAAGCACCTTTCCTCTCGTCTCATTGTGCTCTGACTCTACTACATGTATGGTTGGCGACTCCGCCTTTATTTCGCTTTTCTCTGTCGGTCTCTCCTTTGTTTCTGGCTGCGTACACGGCGTCTACACGTTGCATACCCTCATAAGTGCAAGTTCGTGCGAACGCGACGCTAAGAGAGATAGAAAGAAAGGAACGAGAGACCGTAGGCGGGGGAGGGTGGTGAGGAGGGAGGCGAGGCGAGAGGGGGGGGGGGATTTGCAGCAAAGTCGAAGAGAAGGGAAAGGGAAGCGACAATACTTGACGCAACTGCTCAATAACAACACTAAAAAAAAAAGTGTGGAAGTCCCTGCGTCAGCCACCATCTAAAGCTAAAGAAGCGGCGGGTGGCGGCGGCAGCCCCGGAGGCTTCGAGGAGGTATCTGAAAGAGCTCGCAAGGGCGCTCGACAGAAAACCAAACCCCGGCGCTGTACCTCGCCGTCGCGAATGGTGCAACGTAAGCAAGCACATCGCCGTCGCTCTTCCCTTCCACTTTGAAGTTAGATATTTCTTTTTGGCTCTTGCGTTCCTCTTTGTCGTCTTACATCTCCCGGCAAGAAGTAGCGAGGAAGGTACGAACGCCATACAGATAGAAAGAAGGTATGACGTAGCAAAGAAAATTAAAAGGGCCTAACAATGAGAAAAAGTCAAGTTCGAAAGGAAACCGAGGAAGCCGAAAGGGAAGGAAGGGCAAGGAAACATTTTCCTCGATGCCTCCTGAACTCTCAGTACGCTTCGTGCTCTGAGCCGGGCGAGCCTCGCGCGCCGAGAACCTCCCCCCCCCCCCCCCCCACTCCATACCCTCCTCGTCCGAAAACCGCGGGAGCAAGAGTACTCCATCCCTCTTATTCCCTCTTTCCCTCGCACCGCGCCTGTATCGCGCGCGCGCGCGCGCCCGCGGTCCTCATTTTTTTTTACCCGTTTGCTTTCCTCCCTCTCCCCTCCTACATCTCTCCCGCGTCCAGGTAGAATGCGCGAGGCTTCCCTTTCCCCCAGGTATCCGCAACTACGCTCACGCCGCTCCCTGCGCCGAGCCTTCTTCCCTTTCCCTGTCGTCTCCTTGCAGCGAGCGCCTTCGACCAATCGCTCTCGCAACCTCCGCCGCTACTGGTCCCTCACCGCGAGGTGAAAAAGGAAGGGGAGGAGGGCCTGCGAGAATGAAAATAGGGAGCGCGCCCTTTCCGCGAGCCTCCTTTCCCGTCTTCCACATCACTGAGGTGCGGGAGCTCCGATGTGTGCGCGGTCGAGCGCGCGCGCGAACGTCTTTCGACTCTTCGCGTTCCTTTGCCGTCCCCCCCCCCACCCCATCCCTCCTAACCCCGCTTCCCTGGTATTCTCATTTCCTTTTTCGATCATTTCATCCCGTCTCTCCCTTTCTTTGCTGTTTCCTTTCTCGGCAATTCGCATTTTCTTTTTTCCCCACACCATCCGCCCTGCTCCGACGACGGCTTCCTTCCGATACATTTCCCTTTTTTTTCTCCCTTCCTCCTTCCCGATGCTCCCTACCTGGCCGGGATCCCGCTCCTATTGCTCGCTTTATTTTAACGCCGGCTCCTGTCCCGCAACTTCTCTCCCCTAAACTCTCCGGCTAAGGAGCAGCAACATGCCCGGGCATCCCTTTTTGTATCCCTCCTCTCATCCGAATCCTTTTTTTTATTTATCTCTTTCCCTTCCTCATCACCGCTCACCCACCCCTCTCCGCTTCGACCGAAGACACACGCGCCCGAATCCCTTGTCCCTCTCCCCTCTCGTATCGCCTTCCTCCTTTCCAGAGCAATCACCTCCCTCACCCTCCGCTAGGTGTCCCCCGCTCGCCGCGCTCTCCCCCTGTCGAACCTGGCGTCACCTAGCGCGCCGCCGGCCAGACTTCAACTCGACGCACACACCGGGCTCGGCGGGAAAGCACCCCTGGGATCGTTCAGGGGCAGCCGGCAGCGGCTGCTGCATCGCGCGGCGCGTCTTGTAGTAGCAGTCGTACTCCGGCGGCCACTGCTCCCGGCCGAAGCCGGCTCGGGCTCACGCCCGGCGCCGCCTCCCAAGTCGTGCCTGTTTCTCCGGCGGCTCGGGCGCGTCATCACCGGCGCTCTGAGGAACTTTTGCGCGGCGCTCAGATCTTGCCCGTTCGCGATCGGTGTTGGCCGGTTTCGTAACGCTTTCGAGAAGGAGCTGGAACACTAAAAGTCGGACTCAGTTTTCGTTCGTTCGTGGGTCTCTTCGTCGACGACGGATGGACTCCCACTGCATTCCCGAAAAAGTTATCTTCTTCCCCGCTCATCGTCGGAGTGAGTGCGCCAGGCAAGAAGTGGTGAGTTTCACTCGTTTCTTTTACGATCGGATTTCGGTTCTGTTCGTTTTGGATGAACGCGGTTCACCGTGATGAGTCACAATATCTTCTGGGTGCCGGTAGCGCCTCGGCTGCTGCTCGGCTTGCGCTCATCAAATGGAGCCTTTTGGTTTCTCGGGCGTCACTAGGGCGTGAGATTGGATGGATTTTTACTTGGGATCGTTTTCACGCCTCGCCGCTTCAGGCCTGTGTTTAGCAGAGAAACAGGATCAGCCCAGTTAGATGACACAAGCCATTTGGTTTTTGGTACGCGACAATAGAGCCGCACTGTTTGGAGAATACAGTAAAGTTTTCGATTAAGTGGCTTGATTGAGGTCTTTGGAAAGTCAAAGCTTCATTTTACGTCGCAGCTATTTTTAGGGGGGTTCACATTTGATTTCGTTTATAAGCGATGAGGGCGTGGTTCTGCTTATGGTTCTAATGCGTACTTTTGTGTCGCTTTCTTAAACGCCTCTTAAAAGTTCAATCCCCATGCAATAAGCTTCTTGGCGTAAATTTTAGGCATATTTTTGCCCACTCTCTCATACACCAGAAACTTTCTAATCATCGTCGTCGTGACGTCTCCGCAATCATGCAACGTTATTTCGCTCACAAGCAGCGAGCGAATTAGCTTGTCAAAAAAGGTACCCTTGAGGGTTTTGCAAGCTTCACTCGATAATATAGCTCATATTTCTGCGTTTTAAAATTTGAGTTTAACTTGTCCTGCACCCCTATCGTTTATGACACCGCAAGGAAAGACTTAGTTTTGTTTGCTAAAGCTGCACAGTTGTCGAACTTTTCGTCTCCAATTTCGGAACCGCCACATTGAACCAGGCATGAACGGTGCGGAAGTTTCTGCATACACATATCCATCGAGAGGAAGAAAGAAGGAAAGGTTAGGCGGTTGGCAACCATGGTCGTTCTCTCTTTCCTACCCTACACTTGGAGAAGGAAGAGACTGTACTAAAGATAGCTACAAAGAAGTATATATAGAGAGAGCGAGATACAAGCTCTAATGTAATGCTGGAGATTGTTAGTCTAGCTGTTCGCCGGACACGCTACTTCAGCTGCTGAGTGTTGATTATGATATACACAGTGATAAACACTTAACCTCACATACAGTTCCAGACAGACACAAATACACTACAGAGATATTTACAAAGTTTCGTTGAGGCTTTTGATCCGTAAGAACGACAGCAGCGCTTTCGTGGCGCGAAAAGTGCAGGTGGTGCTTTGCCATGGACCGAGAATGTGCCGCAGTTCCAAGCTCGGGTCCCGTTGCAGCTGCAGTGCCGCCTCCAACGACTGTCTCTCTGACACGTAGTGGCAGCAGTGGCACAGAACATGTTGCAGGTCTTCAGGGACGTTACATTCAGAGCACATTGGCGAGTCCGTCAGTTGAATCTTGCACTTGAAGTAGTTCGTGTGGTCCACGCTGAGTCTGACGCGGTGTAGGCGTCATTGGTGTCGTCCATTGAGGCATGGCGGCATGTAAAAGTTGCACGATGGATCAATTTTGTATAGGGATCCGTTCTGATGACTTGCGTCTGTTCAGAGCGATCGCTAGAAACGCCAAGCTTGTGCAGATACCAGTGCCGCCGCGTATTTTCTCGAGAAATGTATCTGGGCCATTTCTGTCGAAATGACGTGTCCAGATTTGGCAGCATTGTCAGCCTGGACATTGCCTTGTATTCCGCAGTGGGCTGGTAACCACTGCAGCTGTGATGCAGTTCGCAGGCTTCATTGCATAGGTGTCTGATGAAGAAAGACACAGGGTTGGTGGACGCATAGGCGCAAAGGAACATTAACTAATACAAACGGAGGCTGTGCTTTGCTGTTGGTTAAATGCAAGAACACGTCTTCCTGTCACCACGAGGGTACATATCCCATGCATCTAAGATATCTTTTTCACACCCTACATCAAACTGAACGAACAGGTTTTTAGGACCAATGTATCTGTATCGCTAAAGATGCTAGGTAAAAACTATAGCATGGCAAATTATGGTCTTTTGGGACAAAACAACGTGAAACAAATCCGTCCTTAATGACGTTCTTAACACGTATAATATAGCTTTATTACTTACTGTGAAGCAAGAGACTTTCCCAGATTATTGTATCGACATTGACATCGGCAAGAGCAAGCAACGTTGCATGTGTTTTGAGATCGAATGTGTTGCTGACTGCGCATTTGTTGACGTAAATCAAATACTGCCGACTTATTTTACCTTTCGAGTCCTTCTGGGCTGCTTTAGAATCCAGGGAACATCTGTAGACTCAACGCAATAAACTTGTGCGAATGGGATTGCCTAGGATGGCGAATAGAATCGACATTCTTCTCAACTTGGGCTGGCATAACGTTATTGCACAAGACCAGTAGAACTGCAAGATTCGAACACGTACAGCGTTGGCTCTTTGCTTCGGTCGTAAGAATTATTATTTATTGATTTATATGGTCTTTGCACAATACGTACTCGTTCAAACACGCACGACCACACTGCGACATTTCAGTTTTACTTCAGCGATAGCTCGTGTAGATTTTACAGCTAGATTGGCATCGCCGTCCTGTGTCATTTGCCATGGGCCAAGCCAGTTGTACGAATCAAAGTTCATGAAAAAGAAAAAGAAGCCCTACCGGCCATTCACAAGAGCGTGTTGCTCGCAGCCGCCGTGAACGCTTTCTTCAGTTGATGCACTACTAAACAGTACGAGCTTGGTAACCCGTTTCGATTCCCTGGTTATGGTTCTCATTTCTCACTTCGCTCAAAATCGCAACCTATTTTTTTTTTTCATTGAGCCTCCCACCTTATATATTGAATTTGGCTTCACAGGTGCTGCCACTAAAGATGGACAGGTAGCAGGTTCTAGGCGTATACGACGGAACGGCGGAAGTTTGCAGGAGAGCAAAACTAACAAGAAATAGATGAACACAATTACCCCGGACTTAAGCTCTGCTCGTGTTCTTCCATCGCTTTCTTGCCCCTTCCTGTGGTGTTTTCGCATTACGCATTCTATAGAGCACGCGTAGCATTCTTGTGACTAACAATTTTCCGCCCGTCTTTCGGCGACTATCACTACGTGCTAAAGAGAGAGCAAACATTCATTTTTAAAACATACATCCGAGTTATCTCTACCTCAGCGTCAGTGGCGGATCCGAAGACCTCCGTCCTCAAAACATGCCGGCGCTTGTTCTTATACATGGCTTAGTCTTAGTCTATGTTTAGCGCAGAAAATTCGTGCGTTGACAAATTTCAGCGTGGAGTTCTGTTTAAAGAGCCATTGATGCCTGTATAGGCAGCGTTCGCAACTTTTTTATTTTGCATCATCATCATCATCATTACCATCATCATTATCTATTTTATGGTCATCGCAGGACTAACGGATTTTCTGACAATTTCTAGTTACAGCTGTTTTGTGTCAGCGGACTGCACCAGAAACCTGCAAATTTACCAAACTGATCACAACACCTACTACTCCACTGTTCTCGACTACGTTTCCCTTTTGTTGTCACATAATCTTCTCTCCCCGATAGACCTCCAGTTATCCTTTTTTTCATATCAGAAGCGCTCCCAAGAAGGGCACAGGAAGAAATAGAGACAACAAAATAAATATAAGAAGAAAACTTTAAGACATTCGAAACAGGGCCGGCAATTGCGTGATTCACTTCGATGTACAATTACGATTAGGCATGAATACTTCCAGTCATATATATATATATATATATATATATATATATATATATATATATATATATATATATATATATATTCAATGTTCTCCCCACTGCATTAGTCTTTCCGGCTTCTTTGTCATCTTGAATCCGAGACTACAACCTATGGATCCACACCATAAAATCCCGACAGACTTTATTGAACATAACAAAGAGTGCATATAGATGATTCGCTCCCTTGATGCCACAGGGCAAATTTCTGAAATAGAAAAAAAAACTTTCTTACAAATTATTTGACATTTTTGTAAGAAGCCTGCGCTACCGCTTCCTGCTGCGTAACCTGCGCTAGGCTTCGAGAGGCGTTACTGACACGCTGAAAGGTGTCGACAAATGTTGTCCAACCATTAAAAATGTGAAAGCAAGGCCGGTGGCTCTTATCTTATATATATTCTTTTATTCTATACTGATATATATATATATATATATATATATATACTTTATTCACCTACTTGCTCTCTGGTCAACGGGTGATTTATGTAGGCAAAATAGCAAATGTTCGCAATTACTCTGTTGCCAATTTCTCCTCAAACAATAATTGTTTAATGATCAAATGATGGCAACGTGAGATGATATGAAAAAAAAAACAGAAAAGAAAGAACGTTCCGCCAATAAAATATTTTTCGCAATCTTGCCTAAACAGTCAATCTAGAAAAATATAGAGCAACAGGAAAGCACGTTCGGCAGTTTCTTCAACTAATCGCGACGTCAATCAATCAGATCAATTCAGTAAAATAATATAAATGAGAAAACGCAGATGAATATGCTAGGTGTTGATACATACACACAACTTCACTTTGTCTAAAGAAAGTCATTGTGACTTTTTGTGCGTATTGTTGTAATAACTCGTTACCACACCAATCAAGTTTACTTCTCTTTGCTGACCTAAAATCACGGTTTCGCAGCTCGGGCTTAGGTCAACGTGTCAGAAGGTGTTGGACGTGCTGTCCGTTATGTCTTTATTCTCCCGTTTAGGAACAAATGTTTACTATTTCCGTTTTACGATAAGCTAACCTGTGGATAAATGTTCACAAAGTTGCAGCTCTAACGGACCTTTAACTGGCTTAAATCCGCTCGGAGTCTTCGTCGAGCCAAGCGTCTGCCGTACTACATCTGATCGATACTGTACCAATTTCGACACACTAGCATGTACGTATACTACCTTCGAGAACTATCGTCCAAGTAACTGAAACTGTGTGCTGAAACCACGGTGAGAGGGATCACTGTTTACTCCATCATTGTAAGTGGAAATTAAAGAAAAAGTCAATCAGGTTAAGTGCCTGATATCGGCTGGCCAATGTTTCGACAGATCGACCTGCCTTTTTCAAGGACGCCGTGTCATTCCAAGCGTGTTAGCTTTATAGGGTTAGTATGCTGACGTCACGTTGTTGTTGAAGGTGCTGGCGACGTATGGAAGAAAACTCATGCTTACCCTACAAAACTAATGCGTTCGGAATGACACGGCCTTCTTGAAAAAGACCGGTCCACCTGTCCAAACGTTGGCCAGTGAGGCACTTAACCTGATTCATATTTTCAACTTCAACTGCGGGTTTGCGTCGTCGGTTTAGATCCTGCCTTTTCTCCATTTTCAGGAAGTCAGTGTTATGTGCCTTCTTTTCGTTTTATTTTCGTTTTCTTCAATGACAGGATCATTCATGTCGTTCCGAATGTAGTAACGAAAGTTATTTTTATCTTTTATACATTCTTTTCTTTACTACATCCGTCAATTCATTATACCAGTAAAGAATACATAGGCATATAAGGGAGGGTATTCCGGATCGGCGTTTCTCTTCGCTATAACCGTTAGTTCACTATATGCGGTTCACTAAAACGAGCTTCTATTGCATTCTTAATGTTTTTTTTTGCACACGTGTCCTTCAGTCAACGCACTTCGCTTACGAAAGCCGCCTAGACAGGAAGTCCCCACTGCGTGAACTTTCGGCCTGCGTCACACAACACGCGTAGCCGCCTCAGGCTCTGCAACATATTAGCTTAGCGTTACTGTTTTACTGTTGCTCACTACCGATTCTCTCCTACTACGCATCCGCTGTAAAACTCACGCGTACGTAGTCGGCTGCTGGTGGTGTCGGTAACGATAACAGTAGAATATCGACGCCGTGATAAAATAGTTCGATACTTTATGCTTTAGGCATGAGTGACGCCGGCCGTGGTGTCGTAGTGGCTTCCGTGTTGCGCTGCTAAGGCCGATGACGCGGGATCCAATCCCGGCCACGGCGGCGGCATTTCAATGACGGTGAAATGAAAAAAAAAAAAAAGAAAACCGCCCGTGTACCGTAGAATGAGAGAGAGAGAGAGAGAGAAGTTTAATGATATGAAATGCCGAGAGGTCGGCCTGAGGTAAGTTCCCCTAGAAATGGGTGCACGTTAAAGAGCTCCAGGCGATCAAAATTAGTCCGAAGTACCCTACTACGGGGTGCCTCATAATCATATCCTCGTTTTGGCACGTAAAACGTCAGAATTTAATTTAATTTCGGGACATGAGTGGTACATGGTGTGGCCTCTCCGACCGCGCAGTTGTAAGTTGTACAAGATTGATCGTTGAAGCCAAGGAAAAGCAAAAAAAAAAAAAAAACGATTAGCAGCGTCTTTTTCTTTTAACGTTGAGCAAGCTGTCCCTCTTACTGTTTCCCAATTGGCGTGTGACCTACAATTTGAGTATAATATTCGGCACAATATCGGAAGAAGAGGTGATAGGACAAAACAGGAAGGGGAAAGGGAAAGAACAGGCGCACATAGACAACCGCTTGCGTGGGTTCGCGGGCACGTGTATGCGGTGAATACTGCATTACTAATTCACGACGATCGAGCAACTACTAGTTCAGTGCAGCTAACGCGCGCAACCAGTTTCTCCATCGCGCGCAGAGTAATAACAAGTTATGGCGCACAAAGACCGAAGAACCACACAGCGTCTCAAGAATCGTAAATCACAGGGGACGTCTTGCGGAGCAATGGCTGCCTGTCGCAAAATGTTTGCGCATCCTTGATCGGGCCTTTGAACTCGTTACTGCGTCGCAGTGAAGGCTCAGCCGAGCCGAGTGCTCGCGCCGTCGGGTTATGTGGCGACACCGCGTTCTGCGTGCCGGTATAGTTTTATCTCAAAAGCTCAGGAAAGTTGAGGCACATGCATAGAAGGTTGCAACCTAAAGGGTTTCTGATGTGACGTTTCCGACGTCTCGGTTCTTTTTATTTTTGACTTAATTTCCGTAAATCTCCTTGTACGTTCAATTCAATTCAAATCAATTTTATTTTCTCATCATACATTACAGATGTAGGGGTTGTAGAAAAAAGCTGCGCCAGGGCAGTTTGACGAGCCTAGAAACCTAATGTTCAGCAGGCGGGCAGTACTGAAACATATACAATTTTAAAACGCAGATAAGTGCACCAAGGAATCACGCAAATAATACACCAAAGAATATGCTATACGCATTGCATTGCCCATTGTCTTCAATGCTGTTGAAACTGAACTGGGAAGCGATTACGTGAAATAGTTTATCCAGGGTGTGAAGTCAGATGATTTCTGTGTATACGGTATATCTAAGTGGTTAAATCAGATTCTTGTCATCAGCTTTATTGAAATCTGACACTAATTTGAAGTAGACCGTTGTATCGTCAGAGACGACGTAAAGCACGTGTTAAGCGCTTTTCGAATACCGTGATATAATAAAAAAATACAGCATGACCGTCATGCTAAGCGCCTCCGTGATGTTGTATCTTCATTGCTGTATCAGGCAAAAGAAAAACAGCCTTTAACTTAATCAACACTAGGAAACGGTTACTTTACCCGCACACATAAATATTCCGCGCTGTTCGCATAAAAAGGGGTCTTTTTATGTTTATAGCACACGAAACAATTACAAAACCCGACTAGAACAAAGCAATTATGTCCTTGGCCTGTCTTCGGGCCTCACGAGCCTGAACAACTAAAAAAAAAATCTGGCATTCTTTTTGTCATAACCATGATATCATTATGAGACTTTAGCATGCACCTAAATCAAAGTACATGGACGTTTTGTATTTCGCCCTCATGAAAATGTGTCCGCCTAGGCCGGGATCAATCCCAGGACCTCGAGCTCAGCGACGCAACACTTGCTGGCAGGGGAGGGGGAGCGGTTAAACAAAGGTGGGAACATTCTCATCCCTAGCAAGAATCCAGTAAACAGTGATCACGCCATAAACAATTCACTATAATGATTTGTTCTACAAGAGAGTTTTCATTTCCATACTCAGGAGATAGATGTGACGTCATGATGTCATGACGCCATGAAGCACCGGCTTGCTCCGTTCCTGCGATTGCCGCGGCAGCCACATGCGCCAAGCGCCAGCCAGTATAGACGCACGCAGTGTTGTGGGCAAAGAACGGTTTTGCTACACGATGTCAGGAAAGTTTGCCCTGCGTCATTGTGACGTCATCATAAGGCATCCACTATAACGAGTTCACTATAATCGTCCACGTAAGGCGTCCGCTACAATCAATGAATGTCAATGAGACCAGGTCCGGTACCTCGAGACCAACCTTAGTAGTAAGTTAAAGTATATGTCCACCCCATACCTTCATATACTTCCGAATTATCACCACTTTGCGGACTAGAAGCGTGTGACAAGAGCTTCTTGAACGCCGAAAATATAGTCTCTTATTTTATCTAATATCAGCGCCTGAAACAAGGAACGAACTTAGACACACAGTGGCGCCGCTATCGTGTCCGCACTCCGTGAATAGGGTCAGTGAAACACCCGTGTATAAGTCTAATCGTCAAATACCAGGGCGTAAGAAAACTAGGGACGGACGTAAAGAGGCATACATACGTTCGTCCCTTGTTTTTCACGCACTGGTATTCGACAGTCATGAATAACCAACTAGCCCGAATTTAAGCTCTAGTGATCATTCTGAACCCATCTTATCCCGAAACTTCGTATATGCCGGCGCCAAGAGTACTGATATGGTTAGTATATATATATATATATATATATATATATATATATATATATATATATATATATATATATATATTTCTTTCACTCCATACGCCTTCCACCACTGTGATTTCACAAACGCTAAACCTTATGTATGAATTACACGTCATTTCCGGAATAATGATAGGAAGATACCATTCAGTGGAAAGTTCTATAGAACAGAACGAACAGGGCAGTTATGTTTTCTCTGCCTGCTAGCCTCAAAGGGTGAACAATGAGGAATTTACTGTTATTGATAAATTTGAAAGAATTTGTCATATCACTGCCGTTATATATACCTTTTTTTCCCCCTTTAGCATGCTAGTCTACGTTCTTGCTAACCATGCACGTATCTACTACTCTAAAGCATGTATCCCTGGGACTGTTTCCGAACTAGCATGTAGTTCGCAGCTAAAATCAAACACGGGATTAAAGAACAGCGTCTCGTCTGCGCACTGTTCATAGGTTCAGAACTTCAGATAAGGCTCTAGCACCTACGGCTGTCATTCAGTATCGATGGTGCTTCGCAGCTGAGCACAATGTCGCGGGTTCGTATCCCGACCACGGCAGTTGCATTCCTATGAGGCGCGTAAAGCGTAGACGATCTTGCACCGTGCTTTCAGGTTCACGTCAAAAGACACGAGGTGGTACAACGTCTGCTACTGCAACATTCCTTATTATCGAAAATGCCGGCATCAGACCGGAAATCTCAATAAGTTATCGCGAAGACAGAAGCAGCTATAAGGCCGAAAATGCGTAGCCACATAAATTATATCGCTTACATGCTCCAGCCACGTACGGTCTATTTAAATCAGGAAAGAAAGAAAGAAAGAAAGAAAGAAAGAAAGAAAGAAAGAAAGAAAGAAAGAAAGAAAGAAAGAAAGAAAGAAAGAAAGAAAGAAAGAAAGAAAGAAAGCAGGTTCAGTAGTTCCTAAAACCAAAGTCATCTTGGTATTATTCCTGGCAGCCTTTCTTTTTCTGCATCCTTCACTGAGTTAAAACCCAAGGGAGTCATTCGTACAGTACCACCATTCTGGCCAGGCTCAATGACAGCGCTGCGATTTTGTCTGTTGTGCCGGGCACGTGTTACGCGCGAAGCTGCGTTCGGAAATGTCTCAACACGTGTGTGTTCATGTGTGTGTGTGTGCGTACGTACGAGTGCGCGGCGCCGGGCGGCTATCTCGAGAAAGCGCGATTTACGCATCTACTTCATTTTTTTTCCTCGCAGTAATGACGTAGGGCCGCCGGCAGCGCGGCAGCGTGAGACATCGTAAATCACCGTTATAGCCCCATTCACGTCGCAAGGTGTTGCAATCCCGAAAGAAGTGCGAAATAAAAAAAAAGCAGCGTTCATTCTTATTCCTGGGCCTTCTGTTCTCTTCGTTCGCGCTCAGTTTCTCGTTCTCTCTCATTTATTTATACTATACCCACGGTCAAGAAAGTCGAACGCGTACATAGCGCGAAGCTATAGCGGAGCTTTCCCGGGAAACCTGAGGAATTTTAACAACACCCATGCGTGTGTGTGTGTATCTATGACATCCGTCGGGAGAGATTCATTAATTCGAGGCGTGATAAATGAAGAAAGCGAACGCGTGTCGAAATATGCAACGCGAGCCGCTCCGTGAAGAAATCCGAGACGCCCCACGGAATTCGACGTTTGCCTTTTGTTTTATTTCCTTTTCTTTTTTTCTTTTTTTTTTGGGGGGGGGGGGGGGGGGTTCGAGTGTATTAAGCGCGCGCGCGCCGCAGATTTATCTGGCCAAAGGTCGCGTAATTTTTTGCGTGCGTGTCTGTTTTTGTTTGCGCTTTTGTTGAGCCCGAAAGAACGGCCGTTTATCGGTTTGAATGTTCGACGTTTCTCACTGCACAGCTCGGCAATAAGGCGCTGCGTTCGAATATTTTCTCGTGCGTGGACGTGCACATTTGTCGACCAATGTATTAGAAGAGCTTTAGCTAAGGGTGATACGTTAAGGGCCGCTGCGCATGCGCCGCCTCTCCGCCGATACCATGGAAGACCATACAGTATTCTACAAATATTACTACAAGGAATTCCGGCGTTAGTTTCTACAGAAGATCCAAGTACGACAATTCAGAGCCAGCGTGTAAATCACGTAGGCAGTAAGTACGTACATAGATTTGCATAAACAGCTTCCTTCTGGCTTCGAACATTAGGAGTTTCGGGAATTCGATTAGGAATATCAATTGCCTGTAACTAAAGCACGCACTTTAAAACGTGGCGAGCGTATGGCTCTCCCGATATTGCAACGTTGCCCGCAGACAGACAACGCTTTCCAGCATTTGATTCGGACATATGGTTAAGGAATGTTTAGCAAAGTCCGTACTTCACTCTCACACGACATTTAACTTCGCATGCGGATCAGACATTACGATTCTCCTCATTTTCGACAGCAATTTTGAATTTTGCGGCTGTTACAGTTATCCAAGGACAACGGGCGAAAATCCCTGCTCCGTGAAATTACCCCCAGACTTAGAACTTGACTAAACATCGGCACGTTTATTATCTGGCACACAGCTGACGCCACCAATATGTTCGACGTCACGGGACCCGGAACTGAAAACTCGCTCTAGGGTGACAACCCGTTTTTCGTTTATGCTTCTTTTTTTTCCTGGCTTTTCATGCCCTGCGCTTACGGTATAGGTAGGCCTATTCGTAGTGAAACCTGTCAGCCTAGGTCAATATTGTTGTCGTCCATGCCCCCTCAAGAGGGGGCTTCAAGTTAAGAGAGCCACCCACTTAACCACTGAAGGAGGAGTACACCATATAGCAAGAATGTCCCGTTTCCGTTAGGCAGTTAGGCATGAAGTTCGGTGTCTGTTTGTTCGAGAGGCGTAAAGGGGCCCACGGCTGTGGAGGGATTAGTTGCGAGCGCTTCAGTAAGGCATCATCGCACCGGTGCTACCTGGCTGCTAACAGGGAGGCTTGCCGGATACGACGCTAGGATAACTACTCCCCGGAGCCCTTGGGTAAGGACCTCGTGTGAATGCCTCTTTAGCCTAAGTGGTTGTACACACTGCAGCTTGTAGAGTGCGTCATATGGCTATATATACTTGCGGACAATTTTCTGTATTAGGCTAATGAAGGCAAAGCTATAAGGGGGTGGGGCTTGTGTACCGTGTTAATGCGCCCAGTATTCCGGCAGCGTTGGGGAATTCTCCTGGTTTGCTGGAGCAGATGCAGAATCAGCGTATAGCTTCCATTTGTGACGATTCCGTATTTGCTTAATGAGTTATGTCTAACACTGTGTGGTCTATTTTGTCTCGTTTCGCTGTTATAAATAGGGTATTTATGTCTCCTCTCTTCCGCAGTGTTAACTGTCGTGGCTGAGAATGTGGGACTATTTTCAGGAGCGCTCTTATACTTGTGCCTGCTTTGGCTCCTTAGCTTCGCGTTCATTGCGACGGGAAGTTGTCCGCTTGGGTTTTGCTGCCACCCGAACGGCGGTCGTTGTTGAAGAGATTTTAACCTGCGACATGTGCCGGACAACAGAACACCTGGGCCATTGCGCTGCCATGGCCCACCGTATGCCCATTAGAAAAAAAATAATGAAAGAATTTGAGTAAAAATCAAGGGGTTTCTAAGTTTGCTGCTTGCGTAATATCGATGCCTCGATAGAAGGCGTACGCTATCGTCACAATATAGTATCAAAGAGCTTCGCCTTTTGCGCTAGTTGTGCATATTAAGTAAGTGTTAATTAATAAAAAAGTGGCACCTCCGGATAGAGCAATTGCGGAGGTATCAGAAGGAATAGAGCCTTCACGTCGGGCATTGCTTCGGCTCTAACACATTTGCAATAAAATCGAAAGCCCATGGCCATTTGACAAAAGCTTCCTTTTTTTCTCGTGCTATATACGCGTAGTGCTCGCTGACGGACGTGCCACTGGCGGCGGCTTTGCTAAGCGCACTCGGGGAAGGAGGCAGCCGTCTGCCGTAGTTTTCTGCATCATTGCTCGCGCTTCGCTGTTTGAATCACGTTTTCGGAACGAAATAAGCAACATCCGTCGCGTGTGTGTAGAGCGAAAGCTGTCGAAGAACGATTGTTGTGCGGTTGAATGCTCAAATACATCCGAAAAAACTTGCCGGCGACACGATTCTAATCATTCTCGCGAGGCCTCAAGAGCGGGAGCAAGGGCCGCAATGAATCGGCGCCGATCGGCGGGAAAATTCTTGTTATCACGCTTTCTTTTGTCATATCGGTGTTTGTTGCACTCGGTCATGTTTACACCGGTAAACTATGAAAGTTCTGAATGCTGCTTGGCGCCTCTGCAATTTGCGGTTTCATTACCGTGTTGCTCTTACTAGGGTGCACGACTGTACAAATGCATCGTGTTGTGTGTTAAAGGTTTGCTGAGGCTTGCAAGGACTGATTTTGTTGGTTTTATGCAACCATTTAAATCGTCGCCCCAGCTGTCGCGCAGTTCGTATTTTTGGATCTGATTTATTGCTAGTTGCCTCATGCAGAACTGTCGTTCGTTGTTTTAAACACGAGGTTTTCGCTTCACCTGATTTGTAACGGCCTTAAATCACGCTCTGTTTTATCGTAATGATTGCAGGCAAGTGCTCCTTCAATAACTCTACGCGTTTCACTTAGGACACCTTCGATGTTGTGGCTGCTTGGGAAATGCGTTGGAAAAGAAGTAGCTCAGGGTAATGATTGCTGTTAGCTGCTGCATATGGTATTGCTGTTCGATTATCGCTGCAATATTCGCTTCATGTTCGTGAAATCATTACACCTTGATGCTGTCGGAGCAGACTGACCATGCAGAGTGCCTTTTTACATTTGAATATTGTAATCAATTGAATTCCATCTTATGATAGGTGTAGAAGTGCAATGCGGCAATGCCTACGCCCGCGAAGGATTAAACACGGCCTTGGCGCCAGCGCCCATCTACCTTGGCGGGCGCTGCACGCTTCGCCTTTAAATATATCGTGTGACTTCTTTCTTCCGTAACAATCGAAAAAATACGAAAAAAAACATTGGTAAGTCTATTGGTACGTTTCCAAGCAGGCCACTAAGGGAATGCAGTGGAAAGGGCAGATTCGTCAACCTACGCAGACGAATTTGATCGGCGGTGCAGTGCTATAACTCGGGCTTCTCTTCAACCGTGCGTTTGGCGACTTCTTTGAGTAAAGTGTACGCATTTCCATTAACAAATTCGTAATTACTCTTCTTGGGGCGACTTTAACGGTACTTATTCGGCGTTGTCAGGTGTGTATTCATTTGTAGCAAGATCACTACAATGTGTGCCGACATAACGCCATGCGTAGCTACTATTAAGGTAAAGAAACTGTATTACGACAAGAATAGAATTTTTTTAAATAAAACCGATTGAGACAGCGCATTGCTTACCACAACGAAGCGGCTAGTTAACACGAGCTCCACTTCGTTTAACTGGGCTTCGTCGCGCTTCTCTCTGTAACGCAATCTGCACGTGCACGGACTGGTTTGTCCAAAATGTGGTGACATCGTGCGCATGTCCGCTGTCATATGTGCTGCTCTGCAATAAACCTATTCTACGCCAGCATGGTCGCTTAGTATACACCGCTTTTTATAATGATCATCATATCAAACATATAATCATCAAGTACGCACCCATCATGAGGTAGATTGCTAATCGCATTAAAGAAAAAATTCTTTAAAGAAATCAGAAAATGAGCGATATCGCAAGGAGAATGAACAGCTGTGGAGAGAACTGAAAGACTCTAAGAAAGAAATTGTGGAGCTTAAACAATACTCCAGAAACATGAACCTAGAAATACAGGGACTGCCGCAAGTCCAAAATGAAGACCTAAAGAAAACAATAGAAAATATTGTTGACTGTTTGGGTATTGAAGTCAACGCTCGTGACATCGATGTCGCACATCGCGTGCCATCGAAAGACAAAAAGAAGCCAAATATCGTAGTTAAATTTCTCACGCGAAATGCCCGAGACAAGTTGCTGGCGGCAGCAAAGAAAACAAAGTTAAGCACAAATCAACTGGGTTTCAGAGAGGATGAGCCAGTGTACGTCAACGAACACCTTTGTCTTGAGAACAAAGTACTCCTGAGCAAAGCCCGGCTCGCAAGGCGAGAGAAAAATTGGAAATTCGTGTGGGTGACGCAGGGTAAAATTCTAATGAGAAAAACAGAAAAATCTCCTGTCCTGCACATCACCTGCGCTGCTGACCTGGAGAAAGTTATTTAGGTTTATACAGCCGTCAATATAGCACCTCTTTCTATCGCTATGTTTGCGCTGTTCTTTAAATACAAGAATAACAGCACACCCATGAATTTCGCTTACAATACACGTTGGAAGAAAAGCGTGCTTAACATAACTGCAGCCTGCATTGTGATTTATGTTTTTTTTCGTGTGTTTTTCTTGTACAATTAGTAAACTTATTGTTATTTACGTTTTATTGCGTTTACTGATTACATTTTTGCGCTTTGTGATACGCTGTTCGTGCTATTGCTACTTTTTCCAAAGGTTGGATGATATTTTGTTTGCATGTACAAACTGTGCTACTCCATTTATATGTACTGCGTGCCCAAGTCTGCACTCTACATATGTCCGAGTCTGCTTTCTATATATTCAAAAGCGCTGCATCTTTGCTCTCTATATGCATGTAGCCTTTAATGTAGATTGCTTGCACTGGTCAGTGCTAACGATTTGTGCTTAGAGAAGCTTTGTTTTGTACGTATTGATAACCTGTTTTTATTAATGTCAATATGAGTGCGAAGTACGTAAGCCCGACCACACTAAATTCTCTTGTAACAGTGCAGTGTAATCAACCTTTAACATTTCTCCACATAAACATGCAGTCAGCCTGCTCGAAGGAAGAAGATCTGCTTGTTTTTATTGAAAAATTTAGTTTCGAGTTTTCAGTTATTATGCTGACGGAAACTTGGTACCGTACTGATGCAGATGTAATACAGATTGAGGAATATAGTTTCATCAGTGTTAACAGGGAGAAAAGAAGAGGAGGTGGCGTCTGCCTGTACGTTAAAAATGGTATTGGTTACGAGTGTATCACCGATTGGTCAGTCTGTTCAACGGACATCGAAATACTTTCCGTAAGGTGCGGGAAATTAGTATTCGCTGTAGTGTACAGGCCACCGGACGGAAATATAAACAGTTTCTTAAAATTTTTAGAAAAGTATTTCTCATTTATTAACGAGCTACAATACACATTAGTCATGGGTGGTGACTTAAATGTCGACATGTTAGAGAACACAAATAAGCGATCCGAGTTATCTGCTCTTTTAGCTTCAAATTACCTTTCTAATGTGATTTCAACCCCGACCAGAATTACGCCGACAAGTGCAACACTCATAGATTTGTTTTTAACAAACGCTCCGCCTGACGAGATACATTCTGGTGTTCTTGATATGATAATCAGCGATCACTTACCTATATACCTTGTTTTGGCTCGGAATCGCAAACAAAAGGTCAAAGCTTTGCCACAGGTTAAATTTCAACAAATTAATCCACGTTCACTTTTATCTTTCCGAGAAGAAATTAGCTCTGTAATCTGGGAAGATGTGTTGTCCTTATCCTCGCCCGATCTAGCATACAACCGTTTTATGGAGATCGTGTGCTCAGTTTATCAGAAACACTTTCCTTATAAAACTATTAAAAAACTTAAGCGTGCCCGTAAGCCATGGATAAATGTCTCCATACTCAAAATGATTAAAGAAAAAAATAGGCTTTTTAATGTCTTTCTAATACGGCGCGACTCAGTTGCTTTCACCACTTTCAAGAAGTATCGAAATAACTTGAACAAAATTCAGAGGCAAGCGAGACATAATTATTATTTCACAATGTTTGATGGCGTGATAAACGTGAAAGAAATGTGGAATAAGCTGAACGCTGTAATATCTGCAAGGCAACACGCGAATGTTATTGATGAACTCGAAATAGGCAACGAATTATACAAAGGTAAAGAATTGGCTGACAAATTCAATAAGCACTTCACTACACTAGTTGAAAGCACACATGATGACGACGCTCTCACCTACCTACCCCCTCCCATACAGAATTCCCTATTCGCCACACCAACTAATGAATACGAGGTAATAAATGTGTTTAGATGCTTTAAGGTGAGCAAGAGTGAGGACATAGATGGTTTAAAACTACAACCCATAAATTTTGTTATCGACCTACTCAGTCCATACTTAACACACATATATAACCTCTCCTTAAGTACCGGTACCTTTCCACAGCGTATGAAGACTGCCAAGATAACTGTAATACATAAGAAAGGTGAAAAAAATAATTTGAGTAACTATAGGCCGATTTCTATATTACCAATATTCTCAAAGGGACTAGAGAAAATTTATTTACTAGATTGTCAAAATTTTTGAAGAACACTCAGTTATAACGCCTTCACAGTATGGATTTAGACCTGGTCTTTCGACACAAAGCGCGTTACTATATCAAAAAGAACTCATCCTAAACAATATCGAGGCAAAAAGAATAACTTTAGGAATTTACGTAGATTTTTCAAAGGCCTTCGATACCATAAATCATGTAACGTTACTACAAAAACTGAGTTGCTACGGAATTCGTGGTGTTGTACTAGAATTTATTAAAAGCTACTTGACCAATCGATACCAAAGTGTGTCCATAAACAAAGAACTGTCGGAGCTAGAAAAAATTAGATATGGTGTACCTCAGGGCAGCATACTCGGTCCACTTCTGTTTATTATTTTCATAAATGATATTGTAAGTATAGATACCTCAGCACAATACGTAATTTATGCAGACGATACGAGTTTATTTTTTACAGGAACGAATGCCGACACCATCATAGTATCAGCAAATGACACATTAAACAGACTACACACTTGGACAGTAAAGAATTCACTCTGTATTAACTGTGCTAAAACAAAAGCTGTTCTTTTTCGGGCCAAATCTACATCATGCAAAACGCTTAATTCCCTAAGTATAAATAATCTTAGAATAGAAATTTCGTCATCTGCAAAGACACTGGGAGTTGTGTTTCACGAGTATATGTCTTGGGAACACCACACAGACTACATAAGAAATAAACTGAGTAAAACCGTAGGTATCCTGCGAAAATGTCAGCGCATACTGCCAGTGCCACAAAAGCTTATGCTATATAACGCTCTTTTCTCTCCTCATTTGCGTTACTGCCATCTAGTTTGGGCTACCGGTACGAAGAACTCCTTGCACAACTTAATCACATTGCAAAAAAATGCCTTGCGTTGCATTGCAGGTTTGCCGTACACTGCGCACACGTCCGAATTATTTGCTAAGTTCAATGTTTTAAAAGTTACAACCCTATACGAATATCACCTCTTGACAGCTTTTAGGTCCGAATTAATTCAGAAAGGCAGCCACATTCGCACTTTAGCAAATTTAACTCTTAATCCCTCCTCACGCCTAACCAGACACACCAACCATTGGTATATCCCCCGGCCGCGAACAAATTATGGACTGCAACTATTGCAGTATTGTCTTCCGAGCACACTAAATAAGTTTAAACTAACAGATGAAAGTTTACGCACGTTATCAAAAAACGCTATTTTAATTATGATATCCCGAACTCTTTGTGCTTAAAACATGAAAACTATTTTGCATTAGTTTGTATGAGCCTGAAAAGAAAAAAAAAATTGCTTTGAAATTGTTCTCCGGGTGCTTGTTTCCGTTGCTGTCATTGTAAACAGGGGGTGGCGGGGCTAGTCAAGCTGCTAAAGAGCAGCTTTTTTCCCGCTATCCTCACCATTTATGTACATTTTTTTCTGTATTGGTGTGCCAAAAAATGGTGAAATAAAGCCAAAGCCAATATCAAAGCAGAGGGCCTCAATCCTTCTACCGACATTGGACAAATAGCATTTTAATGTCGTGATATCAATACCCGTCGGAAATCCCGCTTGCTGCCTGTCATTCTATGTTAGCCGAAGGCATTTAGCCAGAAGCTCCGTACTCAATACCAAAACTTAGCAAGAGTTTTTTTTTTCTCCTGTGCTGCCGGTAAGCAGCACTGACTCATAAAAGCTGCTGTCTCGAGCGAACTCGAGACACCGGCGGGCTGCGGGCACACCGTCAGTGACGTCATTCTCTCCGTCGCAGCCGAACGTGTGTTTAACCTCATTAAAACTAAAAGACGCAACCAATAATTGAGAAATACTTTAATGAACCATCGGGATTAACCCAGTGATACATACCGGGGCCGCAAGTGCTTGGGCGGTGATTTTTTCACTATGGTTTATATGCCCCCATTTGCCTAAATTTTGTAGTAAACCAATTTTCACCAGCATGGAAGGCAGTAAGTCATGACTCACGTGCCCGGTTATGGCAGATTGTTTCAGTTATAACGGCATACTTTTGCTGAAAGCGAACAATTTGCAAAGTGTCGCAAAGCCGTTTGAAGCGGGAAGGACAAATAGTAGGCAGATCCGCGCGCTAACCACCATTACCACAATGGATGAAGAGCCGTAAACACTAGCGCCAACCTTCTCTCCAGTAATGTTTGTAGCGAATTGCATATATAGGTGTAGTGTCCCGGCTTGGTCGAGTACAGAAAAAGTCCCAGGCATATACGAAGAAGCTGCTTCGTTTCGTGCCAACCTGTCTCAGTCTCACGGGACGGGCTCTTCTCATTCTCGTGACGGTTTTACACGCCCCCGTCTTTACGTCGACTTTCATTGGCCCGTATTTTTCATTCCCTCTTCATAATTCCTTCTTTACCGCTTCTTCCGTCGGTCACTTACGAATTTCTTTCTTTCTTTCTCTCTCTCTCCCTTTCTGTCGCCCTCTTATCTCTCTTTTGTTGCCGCTTATGTATCGCCGCCTTAGGACTCTTCTTTCTCGTTAACTTTATCGCTCCTTTCAGGCACCCGTCCAGAGCATTACTCGTTTTCCTTTCTTCTTCTTTTTCTTTTGCGCGAAAGTCTCAGGACCCCCTTTTTTATTTCCTCTTAGAACCTGCAGTCTTTCTTTCTTTCCCTTTCCTCTTGCTCCTTTCCCTCTCGCCTTTTCTCGAAGTGCGTGACTTTTTCGCAGCTGGCAGCCCGGCCACCTTCTCCTTGTTCTTTCACTACTTCCTCGCTCACTCTTACGGTTCTGCTTCCTCATACTTTTCTTTCTTTCTTTCTTCTTTCTTTCTCTCTTTCTTTCTTTCTTTCTTCTTTCTTTCTTTCTTTCTTTCTTAATTCTTTCGATTTCCTTTAATTTTGTTTCTTTTTTTCACTCAAGGAGCTCACCTGTCCTGCCTTCCCACTGCTCTTCTCGCGTCGCTCGCTCCGCTCCGAGCGTGACAACGCGAGAACTGCGAAGAAAGACGCAAGAAAGAAAGAAGACAAAAGAAAAAAAAAGAAAGAAAGGCGAGAGATCTTTCCTGTGTCAGCGGCCGGAGCGAAGAAACAAAGCCCCTCGCACAAGGCTAAGCCATCGATCGTACCTTCCTTTAGCCGGGGCTCAGGCGATGGCCCTCGTCTTCGGCGCTGAA